>NW_028297149.1:4910445-5116324 GCF_055798465.1 Pogonomyrmex barbatus
GCCGTTAAAATCTGCTCTTTGCAATGACCTCTTGTTCTCGCTTTCGTCGTTTTTCTTTTCCAAGGATTACTGACTATCCCGATTGAAATTCGTCTCTTATAAGGTGATAATGATGTAATTGCACATTTGACTTTTCGTGAATATGAGAATATTTGAAAAAAAGATTTAATGTAATCTTGAGATTTATTGAATTTATAATTTACGGAGATGTATAACGTTTCTTATCGTATATACATGTCAAAAATGTGCTTTAGAAAATGTTTACGATTGCATCTAATATTTTATTATTATATATTGTATATCTTCTTCTAAATAAAAATTGCAATATAATTAAACATAATTGAGGATACAAATTTTATTGTAGTAGAGATATTTTAGTATTTAGTATATCTTTAAATTCATGCTTTAAGTATTTATTGTATAAAATTTCTCTCAATTTTCGCAAAATAATTCGACAAATTGTATCTACTTAATTATTTATGGAATGTCTGAGGACATATCATAAATAAATGTGCCAAAAGAAAATTTAATAAGTAATAAGAAATATTTGGAATTTAATGAATCTTTCAACATACTTAAGATGTATGATCTTCATCGTACATAATATAGTCTTTTTTTTAGCTTTTTCAAGACAAAGCTTCAATTTTGTATCTATTATTGCGTATTCAATCTTTTATCAAATGTCCTGAGATAGAATATAATTAAGAGAGAAACGTTCAAAGAGAATTTTAACGTAATGGAAATATCCTTTGGTTTGGCGGACCTCAGCTTGCGTTTCTACATTTAAAACCAGTGGGAATAATTAAATTCTCCTCGAGAGATTGTTTCGCGCTGCATATTATGGCTGGTTATTTGATCGTTCTTAAACGAGAGTTGTAACGATTATAAGGAAAATTCTCATGCCATCTTTTACGAAATTTTTTTGTTTGTTTAGTCCCATTGTTTGTTTTAATTTTATATGTAGTGTGACATAATTGGAGGCAAGAACTTCTTTTTTAAGAATATCTTTTTCCTTTTTGAAATTTAGTTTTGCATCCTTTTTTTATTTATTCTATTACAATAAAGTGTGAATCACAAAGATATAAAAGATTACAAGAAGTGAACATTATTATATAGTAAAGTATATTATTATATAGTAAAGTATAAATCAAAGGAATAAAAAATATTACTTAAAAAGTTTCAATTAAAATTATTGATAATTTGTTGAAATGATTAATTTGTTCTTTTCATGGCAAATCTGTATAGAAAAAATCCGTAGCAGTTCGACCATGGCGTTTTCGATCCCATTGCTAGTTTACATTGTCACGATTTGCACAAAGAGCACATCTGACCATCGATCATGTCCACCTGTCGCCATAACGTGAAAAATACACCATCATTCCTTTCGCAATCATACTGCCAAATATATTCTCGGCAGCTACATGTCGCTCACTCCGAAAATCGAATGCCGGTTGGTATATAGATATTTGATTTTAGCGACGTCCGACGACAAAAGTCAACTTCGTTTGTTGAATACTCATAGAATTAATATTTTATTTAAGAAATTTTATTCAATTTTTGATACTCGCTCAACAGAAATTGGTATCGTACCTTGCACAGGTTATACAGTAACTTTGTAAATATTTCATTTTTTTCTTGTTATATATTTTTTATATCCGCATTCGATCGTTATTGAAAATAAAGTTTCAGATTTTCGTATCTGTGAACTTTTTTTTATTGAAACATCTCTGATATCTTTTTCACTTATATTGTCTTGAACTTGAAAAATTTGACGAACGGTATACATAAAATAATCTTTAAATAAACAAAGCTATCACAAACTTAAACGTCATGTAGTGCAATTTTATTTCTGCCGATTTTAATTTATTACGAATGAGTGACAATTATCGATACATTATCATGAGATTGACGAAATGTGTAATTTTAATTAATGCATTGTTACAATATTCTTATTGTCGCATCCTGCGTAATACGTAACTTAGCTAACTGAGCAGTGAATTGTCACTTTCTATTGCTTATGAAGGAGAGAGAGAAAGAGGGGGAGAGAGAGAGAGAGATTCTCTTCTCATCTAATAATAATGTTTGAGCTTCAGCGGTAACAATATCGATATAATAGGACCTCCTGGGAGTAATCGATTCGATTTTCCATGGATAATAATCGAGAGCGGTCGGAACGAGGGATAGGCTTTATTTATGGCCGCTGATGGCGGTACATCGGACAACAATGGCGCTATGGTTTGTACAATGGCTTTTATAATAATTCAAGGATCGACGTAATATTGTCAGCATACAAATTTCAAATTTAGCATTGATATCACGACCGATTGTATTGTATTTATAGGTCGGCTTTGCAATATACAAGAAACACAGATGCGAGAAGTCGGAAGTTCATTCAGCATTTAGCTATTATTATAGAGTCATAATTATGAAAAATAATAAATATTTTTGTGGCAATATATTTTCGTATAAATTAAGCCTTTTTCCGTGACCGTGCGTATTTTTAGAAAATCACGCCGTAGTTCGTCACGAAAATTCGATTCGTTTCCTCGCTTCTGACGTCACCGATACGCAGGTATATGTACGTAAGCGACCATCGTATACTATCTTAAAGGCAAATTTCTACGTTCTACGTTCGAGGGAGAAGATGCCGGAAGATATTGTCTGGGCTTTCATCCCGGAGTATCATCCAGGTTTTCAGGATTTCCATCCTTCCTGGTGATTGCTCGTATCTTATGAAACACGTCGCAGGCATCCTCCCATGTAATACTTTTTACGCTTCACTGTAAAAAGGACGCGTCTTCGCGTCGCGCGTTGATAAAACACATGCGTGAGGCGTACACGCGTGAAACGCCGCCGGCGCCAACGCAAAAATTACCTACTATATTTAGCGATTTTTCACGCGACGCGAGTGTATCCGCTCATTCGCAATAAATGCCGAGTTACGAAAATCACGCGTGAGCGAGCGTGTATTTTTCACTCGTTTCCATTGTCGACATATAGACGGTGGACTTGTCGCCCGCATCCGGACGATTTATTCATGCGAGACAAATTTGAAGTTGATCTTTTTGTCACGAAAATATGACGAAAGTATTTGCACATTTATCACATGTCTTTGACTTATAAATCTAATTTGTAATAGATTAATTTCGATTCTTTAGTGCATATATCGCTTGCATACGCAACAGTCGTGCATGAAATGTTAAAATTTATATATATATATATATATGCAAAAAAGATAGATAAACACAAGAAAAATCAATTTTTCAAATTTATCAAGGAATCGGCCATTTAAAAAATTTCCAATACTAGCGAGAGGTGCCTCATATTTCATTTTGTCTGATCCCATTTATTTCACCACTGGGCTGACATTATTCATAAACACGAACCCTATATGTCGCGGCAAGTATATTTCTGTGATACAGAATGAAGCATGAAAAACTCTGTTTAATTCGCATTTATTAAAGCACTAATCGAACGGAGGACTTTACGTCGCGTTTGCGTGACATTTATTATACGACACGGGAATTAGTTTGCTCGCTTAATATGATAAAACGGCATTCGCGCGTTAAGCGATATGAAATGTAAACGATCCGTGTTTGGCAAGCGCAATCAATTTTCGCAACAGTTAAATTCTGCAATAATTGACGAATATATTTGCGAGGTCAGAATATGTCGCGTGTCATGTATCACAAAGCTTGCGTGAATGTCATGCGAACTCGTGACTTGATATCAAGATTTTCATCCATCGATGATCTGTTAAATATCAACGTATAGTTTACTCGTGGGAAATCATGATAATAATGATGGAATTGTCGAAAATTATTACATGTTTTAGACTTTTTTAAAAATAATTGTACCTGTATGAATTTTTTGAAGAGAGAAATCTGTCAATTCGTCTATCGAGAAAGGAATTTTCGAGAAAATGTCACAAATATTTCTTTTAGCTCAAGTGAGTTGAAGATAGCGACGGGACGAGAAACTAAATTACTCGTTAAACTAAAAACTGTGAGAGACACAATATTTCGAGCGCGACTCGAAATTCAATTTTAACGTATTCCAAATCCGAACTCGCAACGCGACCGACAGCACGGCGTGACGAAATCCGGGTTTTCAATCACCGATCATTCAAAGCTTTAAGTGTAAATTAATTCGATTTTCCGCTTTTCATTGTGTCCGCTGTAGCCTGAGGAATCGATGCGACCGGCGATATATTTTATCGGGCACGGCGGAAACGTGAAATACGTCAGGCATAAGCTCGAAACGTCCCGCCGGACGTGATTTTTACGGTGAAATTGTAACGCTATCGATTTTACGCGAAGAATATATATTAAATTTACGCGCATCGGGACAGGATTTCTGTCCCACTTGGTTTATAATAAAATTCGCAAATGTTTACAGATGCCTATTAAAATTCGCAACGACCGAGGGACGCCGCGCGATAGCGCGATTTTTATCGTCGCCGGACACGCCGTATCGATTCTCGTGATTTACGTGCTGCTTTTTAAACGCCATATCCTATGCATCATCGCGCGGTTGACGGCTGCGTTTTATGACTACGATTATTTATTATAATAAAACGCGTAATCCGCCGGCGACCAATATGTCGTCTCGAGCGAGCTTCGTGTGCGTTACGATGATAGTCTCATGAATATTAACACGCGCAGGGAACACGCCGTTACTCTAGTTCCTTCAGTTGGCTTGTAACATTCATAATCAAGAAATTACATTCTTACAGCATGAGGTATCAATTTAAGACGATGAATATGTAGTCGAGTCGCGCTCTTGACGCCGAAAGTAAACGCGTCGCTTGAGTAATAAAAAAAAACGGGAAATATTAGTACGTCGGAAAGCTCATTAAGAATCCTAAATATCTACGTTAGTCATCCCATATTATAACAATAGGAAGCGAAAAAAATATAATAATCATGTAATTCTTGTGACTTGTGAACGTTATCTATATCGCGACAAAAAAAAGTCATTTAATTTGCCGCAAATTATATTTTATGTTTCCATTCAAAAATTTCCATAGGTGATTTTCATCGCAGATTAATGGCCGATCGGGAGGGACTTATATTTTATTTTTCTCTTTTCCCGCTCTTAATCTGCGAAAATTAACTGCCGTCAGTTTTTCGAGGGACGTTAAATAAGTAATTAAAGGAAATGAAGATGAAGTGTAGTACAATAGAAAAGATTATGGCGAGGCGACTATCGAGCGTGACGGACGGGCGGTCGTTAAATGCGAGAGGCGTCGCGAGTGGCGACGAGACGACGAAACGGCATTCGTCGTAATGGATGCAATTAAAAGGCGCAACTGGCTGCCGGAGAGACCGACAAAGTCCACGCTACGATGTCGCCCGATCGAGCTCTCTCTCTCTCTCTCTCTCTCACTTTGAGAGATTTTCGGGAGTTTCTAGGAGCCGGCGATGGTGGCTTACCGCCGCCCGACAGCAAACGTTGACGTCGACGTCGACGCCGACGTCGACGTCGACGTCGTTGTCGGGCGTCGTGGTAAAGTGCATCTTCTCTCGCGCCGGCTGCCGGATCGATTCTCGCGTCTCCCCTCGCGAGAGCGAGAGGGTGTTGCTGCCAGCAGGGGAGGGGAGGGGGGGGGGAGGGAGACGTGAGACTGCGAGAGGAACGAGAAAGGAGAGGAAGACGATCGCTGAAGAGAGAGACCTTTTCTCACTATCGCGCTTTTGTCGGATGCTGTGACGTTTTCCGCACAACAACAACCGCCATCATGGAGCTAAGTAACCTTGCGCCGCGATAAGACCCGGCTTTTCGGTATCGGTCGATGACGCAAGAAAGCAATTGACAACAACATTAATTAGATACAACCACTGTAAAAAGGTTTTAATGATGTTAAAATCAATATGTTTCTAGGTATATATGTTTCGCGGTACGATGCGAAAGTCGGTCCGCGCGATAAATTATCATCGATAACGATTTCGACAGAGTGAAGTACTTTTCTTTTCTGAAAATGCTCGCCTCACTTGCTTTGTGAGAATTACGCCTTCCTCTTTCGGTGCAATTTTCCCTTCTCGAAAAACCACGTCTTTCGAAAATCGCTTATTCGCCTTTTTTTCGACACGTGCAGAAGTTCGCGCATCTGTTTGTCTCGCCGCCCCCGCACTTTGCGAAAGTTTATGCTCGAGAATCGAACATACTCTTTCCTCTGGCTCTTATTTTACTTTCTACCCACCTTTTGCATTTCGGCAGAGCACAGAGACGTACGAAAGGTTTTTTTTCGTAATTGAAGTAGTATCGAGGCACTCTCGGAAAACCCTCCGAAAAAGCGATACGTATTTTCTCATACGGAATTACATCGATATCTAAATAGGATATTATTAATATAAATAACATTTTGATATCTTGAATATGTAACATGCTTTTAAGCTGTTAAATGTTAAACAGTTAAACAGTTTTTTAATAAACTATGGTTTAAAGCTTCATACGCTTTCAGTCAATGCGGTAGGTATGCTAAAACACACGTCCATTCCATTACTGACAATTAAAAAATGTATACGAAAATGGATCGAAGTGAATATTTTATTTTTAAATTGCATATCCTTTTTCTCATTCTCTCTCTCTCTCTCTCTCTCTCTCTCTCTCTCTCTCTCTCTCTCGTTTTCGCTCTCTCGCTTTTTCGCTCTATTGCGCTCTTCAAAATCGAACTGGAATCGACGGCTAGTAAATCGATGATTATTTCATCATCGATGCGATTTCGCGATTGGATTTCGTCATTAATCGTCGCGATTGTGCGGCACAAATAAAGTTTTACGGTGCGTCGAAGCGTACATCTGCGTGACGCTTTCGCCATTGGAGCCTATTTGCATTCGTTGGTCATGGCAGCTTGCCTAAGCCCGAAAAGCGCCAACTTTTCATACTTTTCACGGAATCTGCCTACTCTGCAGAGCAGATCATTTGACATTTTAAAGCACTTTGACCTATTTACATTTCTGCATGCAGATTGAAAAGTACGATATATAGACTAAGATGGTATTGCTGAATCCTTAAAACGTGATTAATTTAACTTTATCTTCTTTTATATTATAACAATGGATTTACGTATGCATAATTATATTTGAAAGATTTATAATATATTATTGATACTTTTCGAAATTGGCCAGAATCTTGGAAATTGACTCGATGTCTAGCTTTTTGAAAAATATTAATGTATATAATAGTACGTAGAAATGCTTCGGCATCATGTAAATAGCGATCCAGCTCATTTGCAAAATTTCAAATTAACTAACAGCATATTTGAGCATATATGATTGAAACAAAATAAATATCAAAATTTCAGTAAATATACTCTCTATTTTAAATCTTTATCGTAGCTAGCGGAATAATTACAATCCCACTTCTCGTATCTTCTCACATTCATTGAGAGATGAAAAAGCTTGTGCGCAGTAAATATTGAGAAAATTATTTTATTTTTACAGGCAATATTACAAAGTGTGGAAAAAGTGCGGAAAAAATATGAGCTAAGAGAAAATCAAATCTTGTAATCGCAGAAAAACTTGGGTTGAGAAAAGTGATTCGTGTTGTTTTACAAATGATCGGTTGAAATGGGTTAAAAGAACGGAAAAACGTTTTACGTGCGTGTATTGGTTTTCGTGTTAACTGTGCGATTATGTTCGTCGCGTGCGGTCTAAAAGGTAACGATTTCCTGATAATTAATATGAATTACTCTGAAATAACACCGGATCATTTTGATTTAAAAGCTCTAAATATCGATAATAGTTTCGAGCGAAATATTGAACAAGCTTTCTGGCAAACAAAGCGAAACGCAGCTTTTTTTTTTTATGTTTTCAACAATTTTTAATACCGTAACGTGAAACCGTAAAATAATTCTCTCGATATTTTGCTGTGAGCTTTTTCGTCTTTTAGTGGAAAAAGTTGTAAAAGCGGTCCTGTAATTATCAAGCGAGTAAATAATAAACATAAAATAATAAACATTTAAAATAGTGGAGTATATACTTTTTGAAATGTATAACATTTAGTTTGTTTTGATTAGTCATATTTGAGAAGTTTAATAAGTTTGCATATTTTAGTTAATTTTCAACTTTGCAAACAACAGAAGATAGATCTACATTTAATAAGGTTTGCCTTAAAAAGTGAAAAATGAGCGAATTTTACGTATAATGAAAAACTTAGAAACTTCAGTTTTATTTACTTTTTTTATTACGAGTCGTAAGTCATAAAGCGAAACTCTTTGACGGAACGTTGTTTCTATTCAAACAAGTAGGGAACGTAATTTATGTAACAATATAATGGCTTGGATTTATCAAAAGTATTTGTAGTCGAAGAAACGACCTCGCTAGTTCTCCCGAAGAGAACTTTGTCGTTTGAATCGCGCTTGATCCGCTATTGCCAAATTAGGTAACTTTGGGAAAAGGCATGCAGCTAAGGCTTTGTAGTCCTGTGTGGTTCTTTTATACTTCGCGTGTGCACCGATAGAGAAGATATACAAAGCTTTCAATCCGTTCAACTTCTTTCTCTATCGATGCAAGACGATGTCATACTTACTCGTCGCGCGAACATAGTTTCTAACATCGTTCCCATTTTACGAAAAACACACTATAAAAACAGACTTCGCTATAAAAACAACAGTAAAAGATATCATCGTTATTATTTAATCTTTTTCTCTTAAAATTATAAGCACTGTATTATTTTAAATTACATATCAGATAATTATATGTTACAACAAAGATTGTATATTTGAAAAATTATTGTAGACATATATGTTATGACCTTTTTGTGTAGTAGATACGTTTTTACTATTATTTGTTTATCTAATTATTCATTCTTTTTTAGATCTATTTTTGTTTTTCACACTTGTCGCTGAAACGACAAAAGGAGAAAATTACGCAGTTTTGTTTCAACGAATACGCGGCGTGAATTGACGTTTCGCCTGATTGGCAAATTTTCGGGACCGGACCGAGCAATTTTTCTGTTGACGCGTCGACGCGTTTTTCATTTCGCTCGTTTGCGAAATCAGGTTAAAAATTCATCTAGTGCGCTCGTCGATGCGTACGGCTCTTTCGTTTTTATTTGTCCAGCCGCTGATTTTTCCGCGCGCGTTGAAATTTTTCGTACGGGAAACGAACGCCACGTGTTTGATAATGAGAGGTGGAGCGTAATACTGATTTTCAGTCAGCCATTCCTTTTTTTTTTTTTTTTTTTTTTTTTTCCATAGGTACCACCTACGTAATATCGATGAGCATGTGTATCAACGCGGCAATAATTGCGAATTGACAGCCAGTAAAGAAAAAAATTCTCTTTTTATAAATCTAGCGCTATTCTTCCAACGCCAAAGTGACTATGAGATTGACAAATGACTTTTCACCAGAATATGAACTGTATCGTTATTTATGTTATGGCGTATAAAAATTTAATGTGAGAAATAATTTCAATTTTCGTTTATGCCTCAATTTTCATTTACGCTTCACGTTTATACTCGCGCTAACATGTGAACGGATCTTTAAGATTGTGTAGCGTGCAAATCGGAAAGTATCAAGCGCAATATCAGGTACAAAAGGCCGTTTTTACAACGCGCGTTTTTACGATGTCACAGTACAAAGCTACTGAGAATGTTCCGGGAAAGTTCAAGAGGGAAATTCTCGCCGAAGCGAAAGGTCTACCTCTTTGTAGTACCGTTCATCATTATCAAGTTTCAGAGGATCTCGCTTTCGCGAAAAATTTGAAGCGAAAGAAACGTTAGATTTTTAAGTAGGTTTTTTTTTTTTTTTTTTTTTTTTTAATATAACATGGTTGACGAATATATCGCGGGCGCTTTTTAGACTCGTGACATGTGTTTCACGTAAATTTGCACGATGTGTGAAATAAATAAAAAAGTAACACAGCAAAGGGTGTGGGGTAATTACGGTCGCAATAATTTTTAACAACTGCATTTTTTATTGGACGTTTCTGAAAATTTCATCGTTTTTTTTTTTTTTTTTTTTTTTTTTTTTTTTTTTTTTTTACATATTTTTCCAATGCATTTTACATTTTATTCAGTTTTTAAGGAAAGATAGTTTTATGAAAATAAATTTGTCGATACATGAAAAAATATGATGTGTAATAATTAAGCAGTATTAAATTCAAAGCATTAAATTTTTGTCGAGCGAGTGAAATAATTAATACACATCTATATTTTAATAGAAAGAATATCTAGTATATATTTTCAATAATTTTTCAATTATATTATATAACTTTTATTAGAATTTAAATAATTCTTTGCGTGATTAAAACAATATAAATATATTATAAACTTTTTACAGAATTATGTGCTAATGAAAAAAACTGTTTAGAATAAGAGTATTTTTTATCTTAGACTGCTGGTACTGTAGTCATTAGTAAATATTGGTAAAATGAAATTATATCCATTGACGTGGAAACTACACGGAAAGAATACGTTTGCTGGCAAATCTAAAAATTTGATCAGATACAGATCTGAAAATAATTTTATTGGCCCATCAAAATTATTTTGTAGAAACACTTAAATATGATGATAATAATGTTTGCAAAAATGTTTGATCTTCTAACAATCAATTTGAACATCGTATATAATAATTTTCAAGGCCCAACAAAATCGTTTTCAGATCTGTATCCAACCAAATTTTTAGATTTGCCAGCAAAAGTGTTCTTTCCAACTTTATCTTTTGTTATAAAATGCGTCTGGGGTGGTTCTCGTGAGAATTTGCGTAAATAAAGACAATGTTATGTTAATGTTTGCTTTATTTTCGCCGCCGGTAGGCATACGACGGCGCGTTATCCAGGATGCTAGGCGTGCACATCCGTTCATAAGGCCGTACGTAGTTAGCATTCCGCGGATGTTAGAATTCCGCGCGACTTCAAAGCGCCTCACACAAGGTAATCCGCATTTTTGCGTGACGCCGTGAGTCCGCGAATAAATGCTGCGGTCGACCGAAGAGAGAACCTATTAGAAGTTAGCCCCCCACTTTTAGAAATAACTTATTTTGAGAGTTGTGCTGAATTGTGCTAGGTTTGTGCTACATTGTGCCCGAATTTTAAAACCGTAATGTGAAAAATGTCATAAAAAATGAAAAAAAACGACATTTTAGGCTAGCCCCCCACTTTGCGATTTTTTTAATTTTCTCGATTGTGCTAGGTTGTGCTAGGTTGTGCTAACATTGTGCCAAAATATTATCTTTAAAAAATAATAACAATAGAAGTTATGATAAAAAATTTGGGAAAAAGATTTGGGAAAAAAAATATATAAATGACATTTATTCTTATATCAGTCATCTAAAGAGTATGCAAATGCATATCTAATATATATTCGCTTAGCACAAATCGGCACAATCGTCGGTTTCGTCAGCAGAACGATATGAAGGGCACTTTACTCTTGAGCGCGACCCTTCGCGCACGCATTTTTTGTTAAAAATTCGGATTTGTAGTTATTGGATGTTCATAATACTGCATATCTGAGTTGTGCTAGCCTAGCACAAGTTGGCACAACTGTCGGTTTCGTCAGCACAACGATATAAAGGGCACTTTACTCTTGAACGCGGCCCTTCGCGCACGCATTTTTTGTTAAAAACTCGGGTTTGTAGTTATTGGATGTTCATAATACTGCATACCTGAGTTGTGCTAGCCTAGCACAAGTTGGCACAACCATAACTTTCGTCAGCACAACGATATAAAGGGCACTTTACTCTTGAACGCGGCCCTTCGCGCACGCATTTTTTGTTAAAAATTCGGATTTGTAATTATTGGATGTTCATAATACTGCATATCTGAGTTGTGCTAGCCTAGCACAAGTTGGCACAACTGTCGGTTTCGTCAGCACAACGATATAAAGGGCACTTTACTCTTGAACGCGGCCCTTCGCGCACGCATTTTTTGTTAAAAACTCGGGTTTGTAGTTATTGGATGTTCATAATACTGCATACCTGAGTTGTGCTAGCCTAGCACAAGTTGGCACAACCATAACTTTCGTCAGCACAACGATATAAAGGGCACTTTACTCTTGAACGCGGTTCTTCGCGCACGCATTTTTTGTTAAAAATTCGGATTTGTAGTTATTGGATGTTCATAATACTGCATATCTGAGTTGTGCTAGCCTAGCACAAGTCAGATATGCAGTATTATGAATATCCAATAATTACAAATCCGAATTTTTAACAAAAAATGCGTGCGCGAAGAACCGCGTTCAAGAGTAAAGTGCCCTTTATATCGTTGTGCTGACGAAACCGACAGTTGTGCCAACTTGTGCTAGGCTAGCACAACTCAGATATGCAGTATTATGAATATCCAATAATTACAAACTCGAGTTTTTAACAAAAAATGCGCGAAGGGCCGCGATCAAGAGTAAAGTACCCTTCATATCATTGTGCTGACGAAATCGACGGTTGTGCCAACTTGTGCTAGGCTAGCACAACTCAGATATGTAGTATTATGAATATCCAATAATTACAAACCCGAGTTTTTAACAAAAAATGCGTGCGCGAAGGGCCGCGATCAAGAGTAAAGTACCCTTCATATCGTTGTGCTGACGAAATCGACGGTTGTGCCAACTTGTGCTAGGCTAGCACAACTCAGATATGCAGTATTATGAACATCCAATAATTACAAATCCGAATTTTTAACAAAAAATGCGTGCGCGAAGGGCCGCGTTCAAGAGTAAAGTGCCCTTTATATCGTTGTGCTGACGAAACCGACAGTTGTGCCAACTTGTGCTAGGCTAGCACAACTCAGATATGCAGTATTATGAACATCCAATAACTACAAATCCGAATTTTTAACAAAAAATGCGTGCGCGAAGGGTCGCGCTCAAGAGTAAAGTGCCCTTCATATCGTTCTGCTGACGAAACCGACGATTGTGCCGATTTGTGCTAAGCGAATATATATTAGATATGCATTTGCATACTCTTTAGATGACTGATATAAGAATAAATGTCATTTATATATTTTTTTTCCCAAATCTATTTTTTATCATAACTTCTATTGTTATTATTTTTTAAAGATAATATTTTGGCACAATGTTAGCACAACCTAGCACAACCTAGCACAATCGAGAAAATTAAAAAAATCGCAAAGTGGGGGGCTAGCCTAAAATGTCGTTTTTTTTCATTTTTTATGACATTTTTCACATTACGATTTTAAAATTCGGGCACAATGTAGCACAAACCTAGCACAATTCAGCACAACTCTCAAAATAAGTTATTTCTAAAAGTGGGGGGCTAACTTCTAATAGGTAACTAATATTCAGTTAAAATACTCTTATACAATTGCTTTAATCGAAAAAATTATTGCTTTTTTTCTACTATTGTTTGCAGAATAAATAGTATGATTGAGAGATCTATAGGATATATTCGTACAGCACTGAGTGTTCAATTCCATTACAGCCACACGAGTACAGATTATCACTAACCTTGCAAACAATTTTCATATAATTTTCATATATAATAAAATAAAGTGTGTATTACATTGTAATGTTTATTGTGCATATTATATCGTTTGATACAAATAATTATGGATACATTTTTCAAGATAGTTTTATCTTCAAAGAATTTGAAGATTTTGTTTCTTATTTACAAAAGTAACATTTAAAATAACAATTTTTAAGTTACTATAATTACAGGAGCTAGAAGTAATCATTACGGTTGTATAACAATTATATATATGTCACTTCTAGAATACTATAATTTCTGTAACTTTTTTGTATGGATAGGTGAAAAATAACATTATTATCGTGACAATCCTAATTTTTTTCCGTGTATATTTATTTATGATAAATATAATGAACATATATTGATTTATAAAAAATATATCAAGAGTGTTTCGGATTCGTCGCCTTTGCTTTTGGTTATTTTACAAGAGAAGAGAGAATGTGGGATTATTCATTAAAAAACACGATACCGCAGAAGGGTAGTGATTAACATTCACAGGTAGAGAATTCTGGTTAAATTTACTTTTAGGAGTTGTCTATCGAGGGAACAATCATATTTTATTTCATAAAAATACACAGAGAGAATAATTTTGCTGATAAATCTAAAAATTTGATCAGATGCAAATCTGAAAATAATTTGGTTGAACCATAAAAATTATTATGTAGGATACTAAATATGATAATAATATTAAAAATTTTTTATCTTATAGTAACTAATTTGAACATTTTATATAATAATTTTAAAAGCCTAATAAGTTTATTTTCAGGTCTGGCCAAATTTTTAAATTTGCAAAACTATTCTTTCCGCTTAACTGAATCGGTACTGTTAAAAAAAAAGAAGGCTGAGAAGCGGAAAGAATGATCTTCCTTGACTTATACACTTGTATCATAAATATATTTCATACGTATTACATATTTATTTTTTGCAAATTTTTAAGGACATAACATTTTGGATAAAAGTCCAAAAAAATAAGAAGGAAAATAACCCAATGAAAAAGAATATATTACTTCGACACATGCCTTTGATTTACACAGACTGGCGAATGCGAATGGTCGTGCCAGAAATCTGATTTATTTCGGCGTATAAGGAAAAATTTATATGATTCTCCGCTTCAAAGCCATAAAATATTGGTCGGCAGAGATCGGAAATCTTCCAGTAAAAACATCGGGAATAAAGGGAGGCGGTTTGTGCTTAGTACCGTCGACGCGAAGGCAAGTTTTTGCGGGTGCTGCGTCGCGGGAGAAACGGAGAAAAGAAGAGCCTCTCTCGTCGTTCGGGCTCGATCCCGCGCAGCGCAACGCGGTGCGCCGCGGTGACCCACTGACCTGGAACCCAACATTTCGCGCTATCGGTTGATCCAATTTTCCAATTGTGTCGTTGACTCGTTTCCGTATGTCAGGACGTGCCGGAGGGACGCGCCATTCGTCCCTGGTAGTCATCGATTTCCAGGAACGGAGCTGCGCCCCGGCGCGTGGCTCGCCGCAGCTAAAATCGCGCGTTCTCGATTCTCCCGGCTCTCTCTCTCTCTCTCTCTCTCCCCCCTCTTCCTCCCTCTCTCTCTCTCTCTCTCTCTCTCTCTCTCTCTCTCTCTCTCTCTCTGACACATGACAGAGATTTGCGGCTTGACGCGATTTGGAAGCGAGTCTCGAGCATACCATGCTCGTCACGACGAGGTTTGCGAGGTCGCGGAAATTACGCGGGAATACGCATCCTCCTGCTGGACCAGCAGCAGCGGCGGCAGCAGCAGCAGCAGCAGTCCGCAGTCGATATCGCTGCTGCGCCGAGGAAACACTAGGCACGCGCGACGGGGGGACGAACATAGGCTCTCGAAGTGCGAAGAGTAACGAGAATCGTGCTCTGGATATTCGATATCGGATCGTCTGATCGAGCCTCTCCCGCGGTTCCCGCGTTACGGATCTCCGTTCTCCATTCCGCGTACAACAGAAACTCGAAGTAGAGCTCATAAGTGGCTCTCTCGATGACCCTAGTCGCACTTATCGCACGCGAAATGACATTTACCCGTTCCGTTTGTTTATTCAACGTGAAATTCAACGCGGGAGTAGGTCTGCAGTGATATAAAGGAAGGAGGGGTGATATTACAGAAGTGTTGAAACGTGGTAAGATAAATGCGAAGAAGAGGGAAGGAAGGAGGGGATAATAGTAGTGATGAAAAAGGCTGAATTATAGAGGGAATA
Source organism: Pogonomyrmex barbatus (assembly GCF_055798465.1). Lineage (NCBI taxonomy): Eukaryota > Metazoa > Arthropoda > Insecta > Hymenoptera > Formicidae > Pogonomyrmex > Pogonomyrmex barbatus. The sequence goes on from NW_028297149.1 coordinate 4,926,062, forward strand.
ATGGCAATACAATGATAGAAGTTATGTTAATAATGCGAAATTATATGGTGATTATATTTGTGGAATTATAATTAGACTCCGAAGTTGATTTTTAAGAAAAAAATCTACTCGTAGTACGACAAAGAAGAAACAGAAAATAGAAAAAAGGCGAACACTACGATAATAGAATCAAGATTATCATTTGTTGTCACTTGTCTAGTTTCCGACATTAAATAATTAATACAGATACAATGGGTGATGTTTATATTGCAATTACACGATCTTTGTAAGGTGGAAAGAATCTCGAAAGCTCGGAAACCACTTTGACTCGCAAAGTCACACTCCGTAAAACAGTCAAGGACACGATTTCCGTGTTACCCGAATTATTTCAATTCGTACGTCAATGTCCACGAAGAAAATAATATCTTTAAGGCTGATTGGCAACAAGCTCCCTGCTCTAATTTGGACAATTCACCTCGCTTTGTTTTCCGCCTACGCTAGCGACGACACATTCACGTTTGCACGCTCGCCTACATTAATTAATTGATCGTCAGATATTTATCTGTCGCAAAATCAGCTTCGTATCGCATACTCTGAGCACGAACAATGATGAATAGTTCTAAATGCGTTTATTTTACAGATTATCATTAATGATGTTGTTTAGTGGCGCGTGAATATTTTGCCTCTTTATTTCTATCTTTTATTTTTATAATTCCTTGCTCTTCTCTTTTCGTTTTATTAAATATTGACGGATAAACATCTTTTATTCTTAATTATACAAATTTTAATTAAATTGCGTGTGTGTGTGTGGGGGGGGGGACACTCTAAACTTAGCGAGCCTCCTTTTATTTACAAGTGTCCTTGAATTTATTTATATTAAATTTCTTTTTAGTTAAAATGCTAAAAAAGAAAAAGAATTATTATAATTATTACAATTATTAATTATATGAATCGAAAAATCATTTGAAATTTCGTTACGCCTCTTCCTTACATTTTTGCAATTCGTAAAAGAAAGATGGCTCCGACGTATCTTATACGTATAACTAACGATGATATTAATTTGTTGCAGGTGAAATAAGAAATCATCGAAAATGAGTTGCATATCGCAGTGCGCAAAGTACTTTCTCTGCTTTTTCAACTTTATTTTCTTTGTAAGTATACAATTATTTAATAATAATAATAATAATAATAATAATAATAATAATAATTTAAATAATGCATTCCTTTTATTTGCGAGACGCTACGCTCGAGGTAAAAATTCGTCAATATTACAGTCAATATTACAGTTCATCATCATAATCCTGTGAATGCTATTCATTCCTTGTGATATCCTCATCTTGGAATGTTGAAATATTTCTAATTCATCTTATACGAGTCAATACGGTAAAGTTAATCCGTTGAAGAAATATACCAACTTTCTCGGCGACATATAATTGAATGTACGAAATCTTTTCCAATGGAATAATCGCTTGATTCACATGCCGTTAAGACTCCTGATTTCTCAGAAATATATTACGGTATTAGGAACATTGAAATAGAATTAATCGTTTCGCAAAATGTCGCTCGTGCTCGATAATACAACTTGATAAAATGTGTCGAAAGTGCTTTTAGTGCTATTCTTTATCGGTGAACGATAGCGAAGGTGTAACGTAATATTCAATTTGCATGTCATTTATTTCTAACCGAAGCAGATGATGCCAGTCTTGTGACAGCTGATCAAGATTTACGCAGTATATCCGTGAATTGGAAAGGAACTTTTCATAAATCTAGTCTATCGAGCGCGAATATGATGAGCACGCGAGAAAACTGACTCATTTCAACGTACGACAATGGACGAAACGAAAATTCGCATTGCTTTTTGATATTAATTTCGACAACTGAGAATCGACAAAATATAGATTTTAAATTACTATGAGCAATCGCAGGATAACGGCGAAATAGTTGTCTTAGCGCGTGATTGCAAAGTGAAACTTTGCAAAAATCGCTATCTGCCTCGCCACCGAGGCGGACTTAAACTTCTGCCTTCTTTGGCCAGCCTTGATGAAATCTACGAAGCAGAACGGAAACCTACACACTAAAGTCCGTGTTTTACAGATCGCCGGAGGAGCGGCACTGACCGTCGGTATCTGGCTATTCGCCGACAGAAGCTCGTTCACCAATCTCATCGGGAAACTCGATCAATCCGACTTTTTGGTAAGACATAAACAGATTAACCCTTATTAAAGCTTCTTTGTAGGAGAAGAAGGACAAGTTGTACGTTCCAACGTTTCTACCTTGTTTTCGAGGAAGTTGTTAATTGACATCGTACGTAGCCACTTGCTCGTGCGATTTTGTGTGTGAGTGACGAATTGGCCAAGTATCAAATATACAATGAGACAAACAATGAGCACTCTGATATTAGGCACGAATTTAAAGAACACGTGTACTTACTAGATGGAACGAAATTTGATAATTTACTGGGATTTTAATGGGATTTTAATACCGATTTTTTTAAATTTTATGGAGGACAGAGCGATACAGAGCGACGTCAAGGTTTTTCCGACACTTAAAAGTCAAAGTCGGATATTTTTGGCGAAAATACCACAAACGAGTCCCGCTGTGTTTAAATTTCTATCGCTGTCTATATTTATGGCTGTCTATTTTCATTGTCTCTGTTAAGCGAACAATATGCGCGATAATTTCTTGACACGGATTCTGACAAATTTTAAATCAAAAAAGTATCTTGCTTAGCATTTAGAAAATTGAAAGCTCTATCGACAATTTTATATACTTTGTCGATTTTTATTACCATCGAGATCGAAAGAATTTCGGGCAGATGTTCGATTTACATCGCATTAAAGAAAAACGACTTGTGCATGTCCTTATAAAATTGGCTATTTATACGGCTTCAAGTTTCTCTTGCGCAATCGTGCTAATTACGTCGTAAGTTGTTCATTACGCAATTAGCGATAGGTGCAACAAGGAAGTTTGATTTATACCAAACTGGATTCGACGTTACCGATCTCTCATCTGTGATTATCATATTGATCGAAGTATCACCTTTTTTATTTACATATTTAAATTATACTTCCGCCTGTACAACGCGCATACATAAGAAGATTACTCTTCGTATCTTATTTTGCTGACGAATCTTTTCGTTAGCATTGGAAAACTATTTAACGTGGCATGCATTAACAAGCTTTGCGTTGTACAACCACGTATGAAATGCAGATATATAACGAGAAATACATGGTACATATTGTCATATTATTGTCCTTAACACATCGATCGTCATTGTCGTATTAACATGATTTTTCTATACGTCGTCAGATCGATAATGCAAAGCACGCTGCTTTTCTTATAAATTTTCTCATTTCTCCATTTTCTCACAAAAATAAATCTACGTATAAATTTATTGAGAAATTATATTTAACGAATAAAGGTTTAATATTTTTAAGCGTTCGACAATCAAGCTTCGAAATCTAAATAAAATATGAGAAATATTAGCCAAAAAATAAACATCAATTTTTTTAGAAAATGCTTATTTGTTGTAAGTGATATAGTTACAGATATTGTTTATTTTAATTATTGTTTTATGTTTGTTTAGTTAAATGGAATAATGTAAAGCACGCTATTTTTCTTATAAATTTTTTCATTTTTCCATTTTCTAGCAAAGATTTCTTTATATAAAAAAAGAACAGAAATTAAATTTAAAAAATTTGAACAATTTTTATTTCATATATAGAAATTTGCAATCGAGATCTTGCTTGCCGAGGATTGGCTATGACTCTATTTGTTTATTAAATTTAAAGAATAAATGTTTAATATTTTCAAGCCTTCAACAATCAAATTTCAATCACTTTGAAATTTAAACAAAATATGAGGATTAAATCTAAAGAAAAATTAAATCTAAAGATAAACAATTCTTTCAGAAAATGCTTATAAAATATTTAATTGCAAATGATATTTTACAGATCTATTTTAGTTACTGTTTCATGTGTTTAATTAAATAAAATAATATAAGTGACCTATTTATTCTAAATACTCGAGCCAGTTTTTGAAATGTTTTACTGCTTTAAAGGTCACTAGCCGCTTATCTTATTACATGATATTTATGTATGCAATTGTTTTAATTTTAATTAAAGAATACTGATTTTGATTTAGATCAAAATTTTTTAAGAGCGTATGAGAACTTGTAATTCGATTTTGCAATTCAAATAAAGAGATATTATGAAATTATAATATATTATTATGAAAATCAACAAATTAAAAATTTATGCGCGTCTTATTTAATCTTTAAATTAAATGTAATCGTGCTATTACTTCTACTTTTTAACAATACATTTAAACATTTAACATAATAGAACCAAGTTCTTCTTGTTAAGAAGTAGTATTTTGTTTTATCTTGAAAGAATTCAAAAGATTTGCGTATATAGAGCACACAAGCTGAATACGTGTACTAGACCTTTCTTAATTACGAGCCGTTTAATAGTACTGGATAATCCACGTTTAACGAGATGCTTGACTCTATAAACTGTAAGGGGGGAGAGAGGCACAAAAAGAGCGGCTTACCTTAAAGGCCGCGATTAACGGAGAACAATGGAGAATGGAAGTTACTACTTCCTTCGAATAATTGACTACTGACAAAACCACTTTCCTACTCCCCGCGCAGCCTTTGCGTGCCTTTTATTTTGCCTATGTCGATGTGTCATCACATGTTTATTTACATATATAAGTGTATAGATATTTTTTTCCCCTCTCTTGAGGAAGAAACCGAGAATCGATGACGGGATGATCGCACGTAGGGTAGTGCGACGCGAATACAACCTGGCAGCGTCACAGGCAGGGAGAACGAGAAACGGTAATTATCGGTACTTGGTCGCTGATGAGATGATTGGCTGTCACATTAGCGCAACGCGTGGGAGGATCTGGGCGCTCCATCACGGATTCGTGGTGCTCTCTCTCGTATAGATAAAAACAAATGCCGCGGAGGCCGAAGGCTCTTTGGACGATTTTATCATTTCGCGGCTCGCACGCTCCTCTCGTTTCGCGGATATCGAGCCTCGGACATCGTTGCGAAATCATCTGAAATCTCTTGATATTTACATCGCGCGATATTTGCTCCCCGGTGGCAGAGCTAGATAGCGGAACGCCGCGGAAAAAGTAAAAGTGCCGCTTTCGTTTTGCGAGTTTCGCACACAGCCGGCGAAAGGGTAACGCGTTTCCCTGTGATAAAGCAACATTATAATTAGACCAGTCATTCATAAAAAGGATACGACGTGTCGTAAGATTGGAGAGCCGTTATAAAATGAGACACTTTGAGCGTAAGCGCGAGATTATTAAAAATTAATGTTTATCGTTATAAAAAAGTAATATAAATCTTACGTGAACTACAATGGTCTTTTTAATCGTCGCTATATAGAGACTTATGTATTACTTATATATATCTCGCATATTAGAGATAGATATAATTAGATTAGATATTCCTAAAAAGATACGAGATGTCTCGAGATAAGAGATTTATCATTATGAATTAAAATAAAAATTAATCTTTAATGTTACACAAAAAGTGATATAAATCACACGTGAGGTACAATGACCTCTTTAATCTCTACTATTAAAAATTTATAATTAAATTAGTTATTTATAAAAAAATGTGACATGTAATAAGAGATTAAAATGAGACACTTTGTGTGAATTAAGGTTAATCTTGAACAAAAAATAAATATGAATCACATATGAATAATGATTCTTTTAACTGCCACGTATGAATATTGTTATGTTAATAACAACGTCACGCGGTAGATTAAATGAACTCGTTTCCAGTTCCTAGAAGCAATTTTGCGAATAAAATATTGACGGCGGAACGACAAAAAAAAAACATACGTGGAATTACTTATGAAGTAATAAGGAAATAAAAATAAACTTCTAGTTATATTGGTTCATTCTCAACTGGATGTATGAACGAATCAATGTTGCGTTTATTAGCAAAGGCTCGGGGACGCTTAGAAAGTCGCTTCTAATCACTCTAATCGTATATAACTTGTAGCTGTAACTTGTATGGCGGCGATTCTTAGAAACTCTACGCGAATAAGATTCTGTTTGCGAATTACGTGGGTTAGTTTAAGATATTATGCCCAACCGTTGGTTCGGGGGGGGGGGTTGCTGCCATCGGATAGGACTTTTTAAGCGAATTTAAAGTTAAAATCTTGACAAAGGAGAGAGACTCAATCAAAAAATTCCGGCAGGAAGCCTGCGCTCGATGGCAAACAAGCGTGTAGATACGAATGAAAGTTGGGACACAGATAGTCGATTAAACGCTTCATCTCGGGATACCCTTATCAAGTGACTTATTGCTGGCGAGAGATAGTACTGTCGAGTACATTACCTCGACAACGATTTGCGTTTTCCCTCCGCGTCTGTCGCCGTCAGCCTGGCTACGATTCCCCTGATTTATCCCGTTAATTGCCATCTTGCTCGAGCGAAATCGACGGAGACCCGACTTGATGTAAATAGCGGTACGTCCCATTCTTGGACAATAATCAGTGTATAGATATTAATCAAGAACATTGACGTAATACGTCGCGCATGGGAAGAGGGACAATGAAGGAAAGAAGAGAGAGACAAGAGATTTAAAATCAGAAAAGAAAATCTTCCGTGTGAGAAAAAAATTCAGGGGACCTGGCTTTCGCTTAGCTATCCGTCCTCCTTCCACCCGTCGGGTACGCTCGATGCATCCACGAGCACGAGGGAAACAGGTATTTAGGACGTACGCCGTTAGCTCCAGAAAATGCATTAACTCGCTGACGCACGCGCAACACACGTTCATGTACTGTAAATGCGCTAAATTAGGTCATTTCGGAGCAACAGCTCTCGTGCTCGACGATAGGCTACGATACTCGTGTATGAGTGCGTGCGTGCGTGCGTGCGTGCGTGCGTGTGTGCGTGCGCGCGTGCGTGCATGCGTGTGCGCGTGGTATTTGCACGATAGGTCGGGTATTTCTGTGTTCTTTGTTAGGGCCTTGTCCTCGCTTTAATTCTGCAATTGTCGAATTGTCCTCTCGAAGGACGCGCAAAAAAAGTTCTCTGTTCATTTTAATAGCGTTCGTTAATAACTAATTATAAAGTTAAAAGGTTTTAAAGAGATTTCAAGGAGATTAAAGGAGATTTTTTTTTTTTTTTTTTTAAATAGAACCGTTGACAATTGAATTTTTTCTGAAAAATTGCGAATCGATCGGCCGAGAATATTTTGAAAGAGTTTTTCTGAATACTTTTCGTCTTTCGATATTACATATCTTTTTACAGCAACGAAATTTTAAATTAAAATTTCATCCGATACAAAGTTTACTTAAAATTGAGAAATATATGATTCTATTTTCCTTTTAAATTTAACTTTTAAAAAATCCTTCCTTTTCAATCGTTTACAATTCAAGTCCTCACAGACGTTTCAGACTTTTAAAAAAATAATTGACTCCGAACTGATTGATGAACACTTTAATAAGTAATAGCGACCGATATGCCAGCTGATATATAACACATAATAAATAGAAATTGACATTTTCGATTCGAGTTGGATCTTACGCTTAATAATAATTTTTGTTTTTTATGCATTTTGCAAGTATGTGTCGGTTACTGGCAGTTTCCCGAATAAGAAGACATATTCATTATGCCAAAGCTATAATCTCACGTTATTAAACTAAAATATGCAATTTAATGTTATCAATGCTAATGAGTATTTTCCAGATTCGCTTAGTAAAGTAGTAGGCAATACGCTCGTTAGATTTGCGAGATGAATGACTCATGGTTTTAAATCGATAGCATTAAAATTGGCTGGTTGCCTTGCTTATCACTCGCTGTCTCCGCTCGAATAGTTTTGATCAATCTGGCGGAACAAGCCGGTGAAACTGAACACGAGACAGCCTTATTAGTCCTTTCACCTGGTGACCTGATTTTTCGTGGCACGCTTCGCCGTCAAGTGGTAGGGTTCAATAAGACGTGCAACGTAGGCGCGCCTATACTAAGATGGAACTCGTACTAAAAATATCTTATATCCGTTCAACAGGTGTTCGAGATAAGAATGTCAACGTGCCTACAAAGTGATTCGCGGCTGGTACAAATTGGCGGAACAGTCCTTTAGACGACAGGGGCTGCTGCGTTCTCGCCAATGTAAAACGATGGGTCACGCAACCGTGTGATCGCCTTATTAAACATACAAGTCATAAAACGCGCCATGAGAGCGATTGTGAATTACCCTCGAGTAATGTCCTAGCAGACGGCGGAATTATTTTATGATTATTTTACGACTTGTCGAGGACGTACTGAAAATGATCTTGAGTTTGCATTCTTCGAAAAGATATATATCTATTTTTTTTATTATTAAAACATGAGAACATTTACAGCTCTCTTTAAGCGAGCTTCTAATTGACCTTCTTTCTTTTTTCGATTTTTTTCCCCCCTCTTAATTTCGAGGATTATTAATTGATTGGCGCTGTCAACATTTTTCGAGTTCTTGGGAATCTTTTCTTTTTCTTTCACGGATAGATTTTCACACGCGATGGATGGATTAGTACGGCTTTCGTTATTCTACGTTACCACGGGATTAACGATGGACTATCAGATTGGATTTGACTTCGTGTTTCAAGTTCGCACACGCGTGCGATCCTATTTACTACAAGAGATTTACATGAAGATACACACATCCTGTAAAAAGTCTATCGCTCTCGGTTCGGGAAAGCGACGAGCGAAAATGCGTATCGAGGAAACGCATCTTATTTCCTTTTTCTGTCTTGGGATACAATTTTCTCCTTTTAACAAATAACTATCCGGAATTGCAAGAGTGTCCGTAACAGTGCGGTGGATGGAGCCTCGTTTCTCGCGACGCTCCGCACAAAGGAGCGTCTATGTTACCATTCTGATCCGCCTCGTGAAACTCGATATCTATCAGACACGACGACAGCTCGCGTGTGGGGAGCTTATATTAAGTATTCCAAGTGCCGTTCGCGAGCCATTATGATGTAAGAGGATGCTCTTGTATCGAGCACGTTCTGTACAATACCCATGCTTGGATACTTGGTGACAAGCTCGGCTTAATAATCGTCCGCGGTTTATTAGCGCTCTTAATTTGCATACGTTATATCTGGCAATGAACAAACATCGAGGAATATATTAAAGTGGTGCAGGTATCACTGGATAAAATGCCATCGATATTTTTATCTGTGGAAACAGAGTTATAATCATATGGATGAGTTGTTTAAGATTTCGCTTATCGCTAAACCCAAAACGGAGATTCCAATTTGTCAGAAACTATAGTAAAATTATCCCTAAGCGCGAAGATTTGTGGATCAGTGACAAGATCTCTCGCTTATGGTTTTTATATTTCTGTTTAAGAAGTATAAAATCTCCGTTTGATTTGTTTTTGCGTTTTATATTTTGTTAGTAATTTTTGCTAGTTTTAAAATTATTGGAAATAAATATATAATAAATAAAAGGAAGTATAAAAAATATTAAGAAAGAACAATTTTGCTAAAAAATTTAAAAATTTGATTAGATATAAATTTGAGAATAATTTTGTTGGGCTTTCAAAATTATTATGTACGAATTAATTAAAATTGATTGCTAAAAAATAAAAAATTTTGCAGTATTATTATCATGCTTAAGCGTCTTACGTAATAATATTGATGGTTCAATAAAATTATTTTTAGATCTGTATCCACATTTTTATATTTGTCGGCAAAACTTTGTTTTCCGTGTATAATAAATAAATTTGCGTATTATAAGGTGTGAGATTTCGACTCTAAGATATATAAGTAATGTTGTGCAATCTCGCATCTCGCGTTTGACGATGAATATTTATCGACGATTCGTATTCTCATCGCATTTTTCTGTCTTGCAGAACAAGACGGACGCGGATGTCATCAAGATGATGGCCTACATTCTTATCATCGCCGGTGCTCTCACATTCATTATCAGCTTCCTTGGATATTGCGGGGCTATGTTCGAATCCAGGTGTCTTCTTTGCGTCGTAAGTTCGTTCTGATAAAACTGGTTTCACTCACAATTTTTTCTTGTCTGTGTATGTTCGAGCAATTAGATATAAGATTATAGAGATTTGCGAAACCTGAATACATGAAAAAAATATTGCAGCTGTTCATATTTTTCTCATGCGTTTGGTATCTAAAAATAGAAATATTACATTTTAATAGAAATATTACATATGTAAATAATTTTGTCTAATAAGTGAATGATAACGCCTGACGTTCAATAAGAAATTCCAGAATAATATTGCATCATTTAATGTATATTTTAATAGAAAACGCTATCAACATTGCTGATTGTAGCAATTATCCAATAATTGACATAGTTTAAAAACAATACGAGCAACAAAATTGAGCATTATTCAATTAATTATAATATATTTATATTAATTATATTATAATAGTAGAATATAATTAATTATTTGTATTATAATTAATTATTATTATTATTATTATTATTATTAATTATAATTATTATAATTATTATTTGTAATATATTTTTTGTCTTGTTTTCTTTTTCTCTGAATCATGATATAATCATGAATGCAAATGGCCGATACAACCGGAAAAGAGGTGAATTTACAGACAGAGATGACAAATGGAAAATGAATAAATCTTCTTTTTCTTTCTTTCTTCTTCTTCTTCTATATAAAGTGGAATTTCTCGTCGTGGCATTTTTTATTTATTCCTCCATCTAAAATCATCATCTTGCCGGCTTTGTCAGACATGTATCGGAGTTACACAAAGGAGAAAAAATATTTTCTGTGATTGCAGTACGGCATTCTAATCTTGCTGGTTTTAGTCCTGGAGTGTGTGGTAGTTGGTCTCGCTTTCGGACTTAAAGGAGACGTGCGTATTCAATTACAATTTATACATATTTCGTGCTCAAATTTTAGTATTAACCCGTGTCGAATAAATGACGATCTCTTAGTTATGTAAATATATACTTTTGTAAGATCTATATTAACGTGAAATTTACACACACACACAGGTCGAGAAAGGTATGCAAGATTTCTTGAAGTCGACCATCGTCAAGTATTACGCTACCGGCGATAAAACCGATACGGTGACAGTCGCGTGGGACGGTATCATGAGTGAGGTAAAGTTACTAATTATCTTTAACGAATCCGTTAGTTAGTGATAATTAATTTCGAATGCGCGCTGACACGCGAATTAATCATCGAATTAATCATCGGTACATCGATTCTTTCGGATTTCCATCTTGCATGTATAAATACGATTAATTCGCCAAGTGACTTGCTAACTGCACGGCACTTTGGTGTAAGTGAAAGCTGGCAATATCATGGACAAGAGCTATCGGCATTCACTATCGTACTACTTTGTAGCGAAATTGTATACTACAAACGTTCTCCGGAATTTTGTTTCAAAGCGTCTTGATAAATTATAGAGAAAATGAATGGGAAAGTCGATAAGTTATGGAGAAGCATTACGTATTCGTATTATTTTCTTTCTAAAAATTCAACAGTGAGAAAAAATATATAATCTCTTATATCTATGAATCTTCGATAAACATCGCGTTAAATTTAATCGCTAACTTGAATCGTTCAAAGAGATAATAACAATTTATCTAACTTGATAAGCATACAATGTCTTCCTACGTTTCCGTTTATCTTTAGAAGCTACGAAAGATCTAGTAAATAATAGAAAACATTTTTACCAATGATTAAAAACGGAAAAGATAAGATGTCTAATATTTAATACAAATATCTACAGCTCCATTGTTGCGGCGCGGAAAATTATTTAGACTTCCGCGAAAATACGAATTGGACCTCAAAGTTCCCCGGAAAGACGGTCCCCGAAGCCTGCTGTATAAAAGAAAACTATGTTCTGAAGGATCCTTCGTGTCCAATTACTCCCACCGTGTCGAATTCGTATTATCAAACGGTAAGTTGAGCTATTATTTTAGAATGACTTTTTTTTTAATATTACTCAGCGATGGAATCGACGTGCTAGCGTGTAATTGTTGTTATACGAGCATAGGTCATACGTACGTCTGTTCACGTATAACACACTTTCCCCTTGACAATTTTCTGAGCGTGACTCGACATTGGCATTGCGTGCTCCTACTTCTTGTACATTGAAACGTCCATAAGGATGTATGCTTGAATATGTACTGTCTCGTATTATGCGTGATAGAAAAGATAAGTTTCGCTCACGAACTTTGAAACTATTTTCAAATCGATGTTTTCTCAATGATGACGCTTGATTATATCTTATTGGACATTACAAATCTTCCATCTAAAATATTGGATTTTTTACATTTGAAATTTACTTTTAATACCTTAAAAAATTACAGAAAAATTACGAATTAAAAATCATAAAAGAGTACGGAAAAATTACAGAGATGATATATATATATATATATCATCCTGAATAGCTCTCTGTAATTTTTCAATTAGTTTAAAACTGAAGAAAATACCTAAACATTGGGTGTCTCAGACCTAACGCACTATCTGCTAATGGCAGATTCCTGAAGTCATTTAGAGACGAAAAGTCTAATACTAAAATGTTAAGCTAAATGCTAAAAACAATAGTTTTCAAATAGAAAACATTTAAAAATGTCCAATCGGGCTGTCCATTATTCGCGCATTCAGGTTCGTCGTAGTAGTGAAGATGCTCCTAGATAATGTTTAAATATTAACATAATTTTGCGTATATTTTTGAATTTTTTTTCGTAACTTTTCCTACTTATTTAATTAACTTGCTCTATATGTTGATAATATTAATAGCGATTAAAAATAAAAATTATTTTACATAATATTGACCTTGAAATGCATTGAATGCATTATTGTTGCACATCTGTCAAATAAAGCTGTCAAATAAAGTATCTGTCATACGAAGTATGTTGTAAAAAAATATTTTTTATGATATGAGTGTCTTAATCAATATTAATAAAAAAATTATTTCTTTAATTGAATAGATAATAAAGAATGAATATACTATTGATAAAAACTTTTTCAACGTCGGTAATTTATAAAAATAATCTGAAGAATAATTATTCTTGACATATTTCTTTTTATAAAATACAATTATGATCACTAACAATTATGCTCCACTATGTGACGGACCTGAACGCGCGAATAATGGACAACCCGATTGGACATTTTTAAACGTTTCTTATTTGAAAACTATTGTATGCTCAACATTTTAGTATTAGAATTTTCGTCTCTAAATGACTTCAGGAATCTACCATTAACAGGTGGTGCATTAGATCTGGAACACCCTGATATATGTATGTATATATATATATATATATATATATATATATATATATATATAAAAAAGGGATTTGGATCAAACTGAAACTGAAACTGAAACTGATAACCGGACTGAAATATTGGGCAGGCTGATAAACCGTAACCGGATCGAAAATTTTTTTTCCAGTTTTCGGTCTGATTTTTGGTTCGGGTTTGTTAAATATTTTATAAGGCGGAATCTACAGTAAGGTTGCAAAGTCGTAATAGCGGTCATAACATACTCGCGATAGTTAATCAAAGCGTTCTGATTGGTCGACTAATATTATGACCGCTTTGCGATTGCGATTTTGCAATCTATTGTAAACCCCGCCTCAGAATTATTTGAAGGAATTAGTAAATCTCTAATGACAGCTCATTAAATTGTTCGAAGCCCAAATGTCTATATGTATATAGCGATTCGGATATTTCCGCATTCTTGTGCATTTGAAACTAGAAACAGAGTAGTGCATTTATATTCTATAAATCTATAGTTCTTTTAATCCGCATTATAGAATATTCCATAGATAGTAAGAATAAACTGTTCATTTACAAGTTTCAAGAAGAAACCTCCCATGAGTTATTGTGATTAACTGTTTCTTCAATAAACATGACTTTTTTATAATATGCGATTTATTATACTTGTATTCTTTTTTATATTAAATTTTACTAATTACTTTTAATAGATAATTATATACATCCATAACCGTAACCGAAATCAAAAAAAGAAACTGAAATTTAAACGGTGAGCGTTATGGATGTATAATTATCTATTAAAAGTAATTAGTATATATATATATATATATATATATATATATATATATATCAGGAATCCAGATTGAAATGAAATTTCGGTCCGGTTACGGTTTCGATTCCGGTTCTTTTACCTATGTGTGTGTGTGTGTGTGTGTGTGTGTGTGTGTGTGTGTGTGTGTGTGTGTGTGTGTGTGTGTGTGTGTGTGTGTGTGTAAGGTGTGTGTGTGTGTGTGTGATGTATATATGTTCGTGAAAGAGATGACATGCATGATTGCTTTGCAGGGTTGCTACAAGGCCATAATAACTACCATCGAGGAGAATGCCGCGATAGTGATCGGTGTGGCCGCTACTCTGGTCTTCGTTGAGATTCTGGTCATAATTCTGGCGCTGTACCTAGCCTGCTGCTACTGGCGTCCACAACATGGTAGGCTCGGTGTTAAAGTCAGTTATTAAAATCCGGTATTAAGCGCGCAAAAGTAACTTATTTATTTCCGCTGAACGATTTCCTCATGTTCGTTAGGGACGTCAGCTCTGTTCATTTACGGTAAAATGTGACCTCTTTGACACTTTGCAGTTTATCGATGCGTAGAACCTTCTGGCAAGGAGTAACCTCGAGAGCAGAATGTGCTAAGCTTTCTGCCAGCAGTTCTTTTTCCTTTAAGGACTTCGCGAATATACCTCGACTGTGTTTGTACGTGTATATATACAATATACGTATATAATACATAAAGTGTATCTATGTATGATGTATGCATATGCATATATACATATACATGTGTATGCATATATATGTACATATATATACATATATATTCATATATGTACGTACATGCTTTCGCGTACTTTCCAATGCAATGGCGACGCAAACTTGAATTCGGTGGCATCGCACCGCATCGTGCGCTTCAACCGCATTCAGTCTCAGATCTATAACGTATAATGAGAATCGAAGGGTTGCGGATCGAGAGCGATTTAATGATTTAATGTTATACCTATAATGGGAGCGATCGCTGATTGCGACATCCGATCACGATGGTTGATCATAATCGCTTACTGCTCGCTAACCCTTCGATTGCTCGCACGTTAATGTACGAATTTTAACGGAAATCGCGTTGAGCGGAAAGGGATTTTTCATGACTCTTGCCAACACGAGAGTGTTAGCCTTTAGAGTTTGCATGTGCCAAATTATCGCGTGGTCAATCGCGGAACTGCGAACGGCTGTCAAGCGCTTTACCTCGGCGCTAAAATGCCAACGTATCAAATGCATTCGCTTTCACCGAGATTATTAAACGTGAAATGCATGTCATACGTGGATATTGCGAGTAAATCGTTCAACGCGTGGAGAATTTCCTTTTTCAATTATTATTAAAAATGAGGCAATCTGATCTAAATGGGAAAAAAAAATAAATATATATTTTTGACATGAAAATACTTAGAAATTTGTTTACATCGCACGCGCGTTGTTAATATAATACCCGTTTTCATCCGCTCAACGCTCGCTTGAACGATTTGTGTATGAATACTTATACTCAATATTTCGTCATTGCCTTGCAACGTGCTACTCAAAATGCTTTCAACTCGGGCGAGATGACCAATAATGTACATATCGTACCGGAATACTCTTCGCTAATAACTTTAACGTCCAGATTCTCACGAAGAACGTGAAATGAAAGAGATAGCTAAATGCAAGATTCGCGGTAATAATGTTTTAATTGTTTGCATCGATTACGATCACTTTTCGAGCAGCTTTGCTTTCTCTGATTTTTTAACGTTCGTTCGATCGCACAGTTACTTTCAATATTTCGCATTCCGTCATGTCGAATCAATACGAGGAAAAACTGTCGTATGATTTTCCGTAGTGTTATAAAATGACCGAAGCCGATCGGTAGTGAAAGTGTTGTTGAGTGCAGCACAATTTCACGTTCGGGTCCTCAACGGCGAGGCGAATGCCTCGTCGCGGGTGCGAAGAGATTACGATGTTACACATGCGCGTATCCATCTGAATTGATCACAATCCATCCTATTAAAGTAGAACCCTTTCTCAATTGGAAGGCATTGACAAATGGACGTTTTTTTAGCTTGTGTAGACGTATCGTCGAGACAGGCCTGGTGAGGTGCTGAAGTAAGGATGATGATTTTGATGGGGTTTGCTTTCAAGTAAGACGGAGGTGAAGTTGTCAGTTGACAGCCGATCCCTTCCTTGCTGCTGGTTCGCGCCGCAGCATCTAGATCTATCATCCATTCTATTCTACAAGCGTTCTTTTATGAATTCTATGAGGCATGGTAGCTTTGCTCTCCACCCTTGCATGGCCATGCTGTTGCATATTATTTGATAAAGACAAAAAGTCAGATGTACGAAAGCGGAAAGAAAGAGGGAGAGAGGCCTGATTGCATCATTATGTGGACGCAACCTGTAATAGGTGCAGAACGATTGTTGTGACCGATTAGATTTATTTTGGGCAGGATATTTCATATGGAATAGTATCACGGAGTAGACGGTATTTTGTGATAATGAAAATTATAAGTATGCATTAATTATACGATCGTTAATCAAAAAGTTATTTTTATTATTTTAATATCTAAAGTGTCTCTCGCTAAGTAGATATTTCTTTGAATTGCGACTAATTTTAAGCCAAGCTTTTCCTTAATGGAGAACTGAAATTCATCACAACCTTTTAATTTTTAAAGCGATGTAAAATTCTATAAATACATTTTATATTTGAAATTAATTCTAATTTTGCCATGATGTTTTGATCTCTCGGCGTCTTTACGAAAGAAAAATTAATTGAAATTTGTTCAAAGAAGGCGTCGTTCAAAGGAAATGTGTTCAGCGAGAAACACTTTGTACAGTATATTATCGATGACAGATTATTAATCCTTGCATAGAGTGATTAAAAGAGATAAATGATTAAAGAATAAAGTATGCAAATGAAAGAAAAATGTGAAGTAGAGTGTAACTAGACTTTTAAATATGTGCAATTGTTGTTTCATGTTACTAAAGGATGTTATAATTATTATAATTAGACATTTTTCGAATATTACAAGAGTAAACATGTTGTTTATCAATCGTTTACGAATTAGTTACAAAGCAATAACTATGATTGCTCCAATAGACGATGCCAAAATTTAGAAAATATATGAGTCATTAATCAAAACGTTCCATCCATAAAGCATTTTCGTGATTTGACTAGTAATCGAGTTTAACATTAAATATATATATATATGCGCAGAGAATTTTCTTCTCTAGCGTTGTGATTCTATAAGGAGCGGAACGATAAATTTTCGAATGTGTTTGTCATGCCAAACAAGTATGCAATTGGGCCTAAAAGTTTCATTTAAGCTTAGCGTAACTTCATTTTGTTTCACGGTGTTTATTCATACTCCGAACAGCTATCGGCACGCGTTATTAGACACACGTGACGAAATTCTACTCAGAATTGTTGGTACACGCAAGTAACACAACATTTAACTATTTCCTTTCTTCCTTCTCATTAGTTAGAGTAGCTTAGTCAGCAATCTATTGTCTCAATGTTGCAAACGCTATACGGTACCTAACAGATACATCACAGATCGCGGGATGAGGTATCTCATTCGTGTTTATATGTAAAGAACACAAAAAAATGCATTATTGTAAAATGGGACAACGTACAATTTCGAGGAGAAGTCCATATTACCTTCATAAGAAATCGATAATATGTATGTTAGTGTACTTTCAATGTTTAACACACACTGCTGTATACGCAAGTCCTGTACGTATGCGCACCGACACACGCAGAGGGCCAAAGCCAAAATGGAACAATCCACATCCCTTCCAAAAAAAAAAGATTTCAAGACTGAGAAAATTGAAAGATTAAATTGTACGCACACTGCGATAATTTGATGCGGATCTTACGAATCGAAGATATCATTTTCTTAGCGGGATGCGTGTATATACATTTAGATAGAATATATTTTTGTAGAGTTTTCGCGATCTCTCTCTCTCTCTCTCTCTCTCTCTCTCTCTCTCTCTCGGCGCGACAAGTGAAACGCGAAAGAAACTTTCGATTCTTTGTTTATTTCGAGGAGGAGTACATGCGTGATTAAAACGAGGAAATTGTATTGCATTTTCGACGATACATGATCGCGCGCGCGTGCATAACGCGCGTGCCGGGTGCGTATTGACCAGAAATGCCAAAAAAAAAAAAAAAAAAAAATGATGCACAAACGATCCCACGCGTTTTCTTCGGTACCTGAATTTTTCTAGATTTAATTCCACGACGATTTAATTCCATGCGGCACGGAAGCTCTGGTCACATCGCAGCGACCCATTTGTAGTCTCGCAAACTGCTGTACGAAGAAAACGAACATGTTTCAACGTTGCTTTGCTTTGAAAGTCGCAAGCGTTTCCGCAAACCGTTTTCGTGCCGCGGGATGGATGCGATGCGAATCTCTTGTTTGGAGGACCTACTACGCCGTTATTTGTAGAATCGCGGACCCACGTGCTGTACGGACTGTGTGCAATTATCGACTTCGACGAGACGAATTCCGATCGTCGTTAATAATAATCCTTCTCCGTGTCGGCGTGCGCGTACGTACACATCAAATCGACGGTAATCTTAATGCGGACGGTAGTTTTTACGATGCTATTTACATGGCTACTAATTGTTCATGCAATTCGCACATTCTAGACATTTTCGTTTCCAGTGTTAACTTGTTGGTGCTGCTGTTGACGAGGCATTAAGAGCATGGAACTGTTGAGTAGTGCCTCCTAGCACGTTGAGCCCTTAGCGCTCCTGTGCCTTGCTTGCTTGAAAACTCTAGCTGCTAGCCCAAGCCTAGGCTAGCTGAGAAGTCGGCCGACAGAAACCAATTCTTTGACGCTTGAGTTGACGAAACGTTTCGGAAAAAAATGATTCGGAAAACATAAAGTGAAAAAAGAAAAAGCAAAGTACATTGGCAGTGACGTAAGAGATATGACTAGGTGTTGCGCGTTTTTCTTTAAGAAGAACTCAGGTCCGGACCATCAATCTTATATATTTTACGATGTGTATATATATATATATATATATATATATATATATATATGTAGGATTGATATATATATATATTATATATATTATATATATATTATATATATTATATATATATATTATATATATTATATATTTTATATATATATATATATATATCATGTTGCGTATCACAAATGGTGTACGCATGTATGTATATATATTACGATACGAAGTATCCCAAGACGTCACTGTAAATTGATAACGTTTCGTAGTTTTGTGCTAAGTGTTTGTATATTGTGGAAGATACAAGCGTTTAAAATGATTGAAAAACGATTGGGGATACGCGACGATCCTTTTCTTTCTTTTCTTTTTCTTTTTCTTTTTCTTTTTTCGTCTTTTGGCTTCTATCCTACGAGTTAGTTCGCAGACGAACGTTCGATAACGGACAGTAGATGTATATACACGATACGATGATATTACAATATTTTCATAAACGTTTTAGATGCTTGTATCACAATTTGGAATACTCACGCGATGTTTCGTTTGTCTCGAATGGAAGAATATGTAATGAAATATTTGTGACCAAGAATTCAATATACTCTTTGGCATATCTCTTTCGCTCTTTTATTGCGTTCGGCAAGATTTTGTGGAGGCTTCTTATACGTACACTCACTAAATGACTTCGCACAAAGATGATTATTTTCAGTAGTATTCAGTAGCAGGATCTATTGCGAGATGCTAATGAGCTGATTGCTCTAGCCATTAAAAATATATATATTTTCTTGAGAAAATAATTTCGTTCCAAATATCATTGGTGAGAGAAATGAAGAAGGTACACATAACATTCTCTGTAATTGATAACAATTTCATACTTATATGGTACGTTCTGACTTGAACCTAATAAATGCTTCTAGCTTTATATTTTTCTTAAATATGTATGTATATATATGTACCTGAGTAATTAAAAATTATCAGATATATAACGATATATATATATATATATATATATATATATATATATATATATATATATATAAATTATCTGAGAAATGGAAATGGCGTCATTGCCGACACATAGATCGCGGGAGGATGCATTTTACATACGTATACACTTTGTGAATAGTTCACAAAGTCAGAGTGTTTATATTGAACGTTAATTTTGTTTTTCTTTATCGATTGCCGTGTATGAAAATGTGCTGCACATCACTGTTCTCTCTGATAGAGGAAGTAATAAATCAAACCTCCTTTTATCTCTGACATAATTACTGAACCTGAAATATATATCAAAAGAGTATTTTATCATATGCACTTACGAATTATGTATAACGCATAATTAACGACGAACCATGATAATAGGTAGCTCTCGTGTAAGAGCGATATACGAGACCGCACAGACTAATTGGAGGATTGAAATTTGCATTAACTTGTTAGCTGATAGTTTAAAAAAAATTATGATATATAGTGAAATGCTTGTTTTTATATAATGTGCAGTTTAATTTAGAGATAAAGAACACGTTTCTTGCATGCAATATTATGCACTATGAATATTTATATTTATTTTTAAACATTCGTTCGCATAGTGTGTCCGTCAAATATCTTAAAATATGTAAAGGTTTTTTTTATTGCAATCTGGATCCCTGTGCAAATGCCAAATATCGTAAATGCCAATTCAGAAGAGAAAATTCTTCTGTAAATATTTTTCTCATAATCATAGAAACAATATATTGAAAGAAATGGTTTCAAAATGGCAATGTTTTTTTTCTTCCTCATTAGGAAATGCATCGACTTACATCTATGTATTTGATCGCTCGAATTAAACGGGGATAAGTATTGCGATATAAACAACCTGATTCTTAACGCTGTCTAATATGTAGTCCCATAATATTGAATGTATAAATTCCAGAAAAGCTATTTAAAGTCGAGAAAAAAATACCAGTTTAAAAGATGAGAAGCCTAAGACACCAGTTTAGAATCTCATGTAGAATCAGTGGAAGTCGAGTCAAGATTAATGTGACAAGTTTACGTGTTTATTCTGAAATCGCGATAAAAATGATAATGAATATAAAGCGCGTGTTGTAGTCGTATGCTATGGTACATGATAAAATTTAGTTTCGCGTAAATCAATATAATGATATCTACACAAGTATCTTTTTGGTACTAAAGAGATACAAAGGATAGGCTACTGTGTAAAAAAATTATTTTTGAAAAATTATATGTGAGATGTAATGATAAGATTACCAAAAAAAAAGAAAAAACAATGACAACACAAACATGGCCAAGAACGCATGATATTCTTAATTTAAGTTCAAGATTTAAGATATTTAGTAACGTTCGATTTTGTTTCGATACAGTTGAGAATTATCATGTGAAATAAGTGTATCAAGATGTATTCAAATTTTATATACAGAGACTGATACCTGACCTAAAAGTGTATATATTTGAGATGCGATTATTGATATACAGTTATATTCCAATACATTATATTATTAACTATGAGTACTGTACAATTGCATATATAAGAATATAGTACGATTGATTTTTGTTAAGAGTATTATATGTTTTTTGTAAAAAAAAAGAAGCTGTATACACACAGAACCAAAATAAAAATTTTATATATATTATTCATAAATGCCAGATATAAAATGTGTAATGCAAATTATTTTCTTCTATGATTCACTTCCAATTAATTATTGTGAAAATAAACATCAAGAATCAATCAAGATTTGCAAAGTCCATGCTTTAAAACAGTACACAAATTAAAATAAATGTACACAATTTAAAATATTTAAATTAATTATGCCGATTATAAAATACGTAACTTTTATATATGTATATAAAAACTGTATTTCTGATATATTTTATATAGAATCGTTCACATACTATACTCGAAAGCACAATACGAATTCTCATCCTAAATATATCTAAGAAATATACTTATGAATATTTTTATTACATTCGTTTTTTCACACAATCTACGATATCTTTCATTTTGTAACAATGTTATAAATCTCATTAAATACTAAACTTTTATACATTACAAAAACATATTTGCCTTAATAGATTTGTACTCTATAGCTGTATAACTTTCAATAGAAAATATCGCTTTACATGAATTAGAATATAAATACAAAAGAATCAGCATTGGCAAGTACAGTAAGAGCAATTATCTATTAAATTTCTACTTATCATTAATTTTTATAATACAAACATTTAATTTTTATGATACAATTTATACATTTGTTTGAACATATTTGTTTTTGCATGTGTACTTACAAGTAGCAAGTAGATTTTCACTTGCACAGGAAGATTTTGTATCTTCTTTTTTTATCAACTGTCCATGTATATTTTTATTAAATCAAATGCACTTTTCTCTCCTAAGATACCCCATAAGATGCAAATTCGAGTGAGAACGCAAATGGATAGCCTTCTCTTAAGAATCGAAGTTTACATTTTTTAATTCATCCATATTGGATGATTCGGTAGACAAAGGGGATTAGGAGAGTAAAGCAAGTCCTATTGAGGCGGGCCGCCCATCATGCCCATCGGTGGCATGCCTTGAATTCCGTACGGTCCTTGCGGGGGACCTTGACCGCCAGCCATAGGCGAGTGCATCTGCATCGCTGTGTTTTGAATCTGTTGCGTGGGAGCTACTTGATTTCCCACGGGGGATGGCCCAACCTGTTACAGAGAGATATGATTAACTTTGTATTTTCTTATTATTAGATATCTCCCTGTAAAAATGTTTTATTGATATGATATGATTTTCTCGGAATCATTAAAAATACACCTCATTCCATATATTTTATACATAAAAAGTCAGCGAGTTCTATCAATTTTTTATATTAAATAAAATATCAATAAATATACGATTATAAATGATATTATTGATTTCGATTTGAGAAATCCGATATATAAAGCGGATCCTAATGTAAGATTTAAGTTTTAAGGCTTAAGCCGAGAAATTAATCTTAAAATATAAAGAGAATGATTGGGATTTTTTACAGTTTAAAGCTTACAACTTAAGTCTTACGCTTTAAATTCTCATTGTAGAACTTGTTTAAGGGAAAGAAAATTTATGTCATTTTTTGCTTCTGACATCATAATCCAACAATCTTATGAAAGGCATAAACGCGTGTCTTTTGCTTAAGATTATCACCTGTGACATAACCGGTTCCGATGGTAATGTGAAATTGATTAGAAGATCCCGCACAGCAGGAAATAATGAGCACTCCGATTGATTCGCGCCATACTCGGCAAATCTCTTCAGCTGCATGGACGCTGCGGTAATCGTCGGGGGAGGTTGACTAAGGTCTCTTCTCTCCGCTAGTTGCGTTAAATTTGTAGTGACATCGTATACAAACGGCAGTACCAAGGACGGTATTTCTCCTTGATACTGACTTGTATATGCTCCTTGATATTCCTTCATAACTATTCTCGTTAATTGCAACTACGACAAAGTCGTATACAAGCGATTAATCGATTAATTGAGTACAATTGAGTGCGAATCTGAAGAAAATATGAAGAATGCAAATAGCACTTACGAAGAATAAAATTTTACTTCTACAAACATGCACTCCCTCCGTGCCCGGAGGCACAATTGGTCCAGCAGAAGGTGGGATACGCAAACACAGCTGCACCGACCATTTCAATTGGTGTTGCTGCGCAAGATTGGGAACCAGCTCCAACTTCATTATCTGCACGAAGTCTTTCAAAACTTTGAAACGTACATTAAGCAATCTTCCAAAACCAGACAGCGTATTGTGTTTATAGGGTGGTGCGGCCACTCGTGAATCAAAGAACTTCTCGATAATCTGCGAATAAAATAAAGCTTGTTTTAGCTTGCTCGAGCGAATTGTGTCGAATTTGCGTAGATATGCGACATGTCCGCTTTGATTACCGATAATTCTTCCAAATTCCATTGATCTTTATATTCCGGAAGTGGTTGCACCTTGATGTGAAGGGATTGGAAATGTTGCGGATTTAATCCAACTTTGCATTGCAAACTCTCGGCTTTGAAATGTACAATACCGGGTTCAGCGTTAATACCAGTTAACTGTAATAATTCATACATATGTAAAATAATATATCTTATGTATATACCAATAGCAATAACTTATTGCGATTGTAAGTTAAGATGGTTTTAATCATGTCAGGTAGATGAAATCTCAAACTAATGTACATTTATGTTAAATATATAATAAATGTAATAAATAAAATCTTTTTGCACAAATCTTTTCCTAAAGAAACGCCGTAGCTTAATATCATATAGTTTTAAGAATGAAATTCTGAATTATGTCACGATTTATATGCAAGTTTGCTTACGCAATCGTCCGTCTGGATAAAGCGTTGCAGCTGCCTTCGCATGTAGACGCAGCCCAGAAATCTCTCGAGTGGTGACATGTTCGGACCCGGTAAACCTGAGGGATTGGGTGAAGGGCAGCATAGCAATTCCAAGGCTTCATGCGTGAGAAGCGTTGGAACGGCTCCTGCCCAGGATCTCTGCGGTAACACCCTGGATATGTGAGTACCGGTTTTATGATCAGAAGCCTGTGGGCTATGTAATGCCGCATGACTCGGACTTTGACCGGGTCTTGCAGGAGAAGGCCTCGGTACACTCGGAGATCCAGGCCAATTGGAAGTAGCTGGAGAGGCCATACTTTGAGATGCCGGAAAAGGACTACCGTCGATATGGCCTGAAAGTTGATGTATCATTACAGCAATTGCCTTATCATTATTATCGTTCCATTTAGTATTGGAATAATGCCATAATCAATTCAAGCGAAAAAAAATAGCAACTAAAATAAGCGCTTTCATGAGATAAAAGAAAGATCAATTAAAAAAATTAACAGAAAAAAATCTAGAAATACGCAAATAAAGTATAAAAATGGAAAACTTTATTTTATGTCATACACATACCTGTTTGCATGAAACCAGCAGGTGAATGACCTACTTGAACATTACTGCAAGGCCCAGGTGATGACGTTGGCATAAGACCTGCTGGACTGGGAACATGCATTGGATTCAAAGGACTATTTGCAACAAGTCCTGATCCGGGAGATGGGTGCGGTAACATATTAGGTGTATTTGGAGGTAATGACGGCGGAGATGCTAAGTTAAATGAAGTCGCAGGACTGCTTCCGAAACTTTGATGCTGACTTGCCTAAAAGAAATGTCACTCGGTAGAGAGGCGAAGACTTGAGAAAAAAATACGGTAGTCTATTTAATTTTGGCTTCTCTAATCTTTGCATTCCTCGTAGTATTTTGTGCATTCCATTTCTCGCATGATGCATCATTTATCTTTGTTACTTGCATGTTAAACAAGGATAAATGATGCATTATGCGCATCATGCAAAAAATGGAACACACCCTTTCACAGATATTAATATCGTGCCTACTTTCATATTATAATAGGTGGGGAATCATAATTTGCTAAGTTGCGCACGCACTTAATTGTTTTTAATGGGTACGTATAGAAATACAATCGCTCACTGAGCACTCAAAGTGAGCTCTTGTATTCTCTCTTATATTAAAAAAAAATATAAATATATAAATATATATAAAAATATAAATATATATAAAAAAATACAGCCAACCAAACTATTTTTTACATATGTATATACAACATACGTATTTAAAAGATGTTTTTATTATGTATTTTAACATAGATGTTATCAGGATAGTCACTTGCATGTGCTACACTTTGACAATTTAATATTCATAACGTTCGTGCAAATATAGTAATTGATAGGCGAAGATATCCCATAATTTTGACATTCCGTTCTTATATCACTCCAAAGACCAAAATCAAAGAGACTGCTGTATCTTAATCACTTACTTGAGATATATTCGTAGTATGAGGACTGGCTGGTGTATGAGGATTACTACCGGATGGTGGGGTAAGCGGTGGATGAAACCTGAGACCTTCGCGTTGCTGGGCGGGTGATTGCGGTCCGCTTCTGTGATGACCTAGGAAGCCTACGTTGCCTCCAGCACCGTCGCTATCCATAGTAACGGGCGATGGTGGATTATCATCCTCTGATTGAGATCTTCTTCTATATACCGCGTTCTCGTCGACATATTTCGATAGAAACGCCTATGACAAGATGAGACCACAATTACCTCGAGTGAATTCTTCAAATGCTCAAGAACGAATAAAATGTCTTCTATTTCTTACCTTTAGGCCCTGTGTAGGCGTGAACTCATCGACGACATTACTTCTATCGAAACGACTGTAAGCACCATCGCGTAAGCTTACCAAACCCCCGCCGCGTAAACGCAATTCCAAACAATACATTCCTTGATATGCTATCCTTACTAAAGTGACACATTGTGGCATTATAGTAAACGTTTGTACCGGCACTCGTGGTCTCTGTAGAGAGGAATTTAGCCGTAAATCAAAACCGAAAAAAGACAGATACACGCGTGCACTTACCGCATGCACGCATAACTGAGGAATTGATGGCAATTTACTGATTGACGTGAGTGGCTGAAGCGTTTCATTAAGTATGTGAATAATTTGTGCCAGATTCATATGTCTGTTCAAATGAGCTTCTAACTGTTCCTTCATGATAGAATGTGCATTCGTCACTGTATTCGTCGGTGGGGCTAAAGATATAAACAAGATTTTTGTTATTATATAATTTTTATCGATTAAGCATTCGATTAAATAATATTAATGCAGAAAACTTACTTTTGCCAAATACGAGCTTAAATGCCTTATCGTTTGTACTCCACTGTACAGTGACAGTTGCACCCTGATTTGGACCATATGCAAGAAATAGTTTGCTATAACTATAAGACTTAATGTTAACCATATTGCGTAAGTTGTACTTTTCTGTAACAAAAAAGCAAGCAAATTGTATAAAACATAATTTATTTGAAACATCGAAGATCGGATACAATGTATAACACACCCATTTTGAAATATTCAGCGAAATCGTAAACAATCAAATACAAATGCACTATCTGTGCCCAATCATTTAATAAGGCATCTACAGTGCGGGAGACGGTATCGGCTGTGCCTACTTCATATTGAAAATACACTGGTCTTCGTAAACCTGTAAGATCAAAAATTTCCACATTCGATGGATCGAACTTGTATCGAAAAAGATACGATGTAATATTTTATCTGCTCACGCAAGAAACTTCAATTTTATTCGATGTATTGTATTTTACTCTAAATTAAAATGAAAACGTTTATATATTCATATGCACATATACATACATAATACATATATTTCTTAATGAGTATATTAGATAACAAAAATTTAAAAATTACTGATTTATGATATATAAATACTTTATTATTAAATTTATATATATCGCTTAAGCTTTGAATTTTAGAATGATACAAAAAAAGTATATTAACAATGTATACATATCTTACATAAAAATAATATTGATACCTTGTTCTTTGGGATGACTGCTGGAAAGAGGACTACCATAAAACACAAATTCCACCGTCCAAATTTTAGCCATGCCCTTGCCCTGAACTCTAATCGAGACACTTAGAAGTCGTTTAAGAAGAGCATGCCAAGCACTGCTCGTAGCAATACCTGGTGATGGCGCGGGTAATTGAACAAGTTTGAGCACCAACGCCGTGGCATTTGTCTCAACTTGGAGTCCTTGATGGGCTATTTCTCGTCTAGTAAGCTGCATATCAATATTAAATTAAGACAATTTATAACGTATACGAAAATTTATCATGTACAGGATATTTCAAAACGCTCTTTACCTAACGATGGATTATCACACGCTGTGTATAAAAATCAACGAAAAAATGAAAGTCTTACTTCTTGAGCCAGAGTTACGAATGGTATTCGCTCGTCGCATAGGGCGACAACATGCGCCAATTCCGGAATGAAGTAAGCCGGATGCTTTGGTCGTCTATTCTGCGGTGTTCCTGTCGCGTCTGTCCTGCCTCCTATCCCGGTACTTCTACGTTTGTTGTTGATCGTCTCCACCACTTCTGTAATGCACCCCCCATCTTGATCATTATTCCCTAAAAAATCCACCCGTTAATCCCCCTAAAAGTAGCAGAGCAGTATGCCACACTGAATGCCAGATGTTAATTATTATCCGTATCATAGCATATTCATAACGAGCAAACGAGCGTTAGTAGGAGTTAGTGAGAAAATTAGTCTTAGCATTTCTAGACAAAAGTACGAGAGCATTGTATACAATTACATTAATAAAAATCATTAATATTTATATCATCTTTATAATACCAGCTCTATTTAAGTTTTACGAGCGAAATAATTTTCTTTCTTCGTTATTAAAACGGACAAAAAATAAAGAAAATATATTTATTTATCATATATACTACAATCAAATTAATTTTTAAAGATGTTTGTCATACTCGCTACAAAATATCTCCTATCTAGCATTGTTACATATAGTTAAAAAATATATAGTTAAAAGAATCAGCCGGTATAATAAGCATATTTATACTTATCACCAATTAAAAAATATTAAAAATTGTTAGAAATCATTAAAAAAGAAATGCAGTTACATAAAATCGAAAATATTAATCCTAAATTGTATTACAAACTACAATTATATGAAATAATATATAACTTTAATTTTTTATCTACATACTTACGCCATTCATGCTAATACAGAATGAAAGATAAATTTGCACAATCACATGCATATTTTACACAAATACATGCATATTTATAACAAACAATTTACTTATCCATATAAATATTTAATAATGAACAATGATATTATAGTGTCATCAATTATAACTGTAATCAATGATTTTAATATCTAATATATAGAATGAGGAAAGTCTATAGTATTAATAATAGAGACGGAAAAAATGAAATATACAATTATTAAATATGATAAAAATGAACAAGGCATTGATATATGTTTTCAGATTTATCCATGTTCCAAAATATTATAAAACTTGTACATACTTACCACTATCGACACTTGTAAACGGGCCATGCGTTATTACAAAAGTATCAAACTCAATAAGGCTTTGGACCTTCAAATACATTTTCGGTATCTCCGCTTCTATACTATCATCGTGTGGATCATCTTCGATGGAACTATGCTTAACTACAGCGAGATAAAAGGAGCATTCTATTTCACATGGTGAATTTTCTTTCTCTTTGAACGCAACAATCTAAAATAAAGCACATTGCAAAGTATATATATATATATATATATATATATGTACAGGAATTGGAATAACATATTTTAAATTATTTTGAAATTAATAAAGATATGTACCAATATAACTGTAGGATGCCTATGTAATTGTACAAACATCCGATGCCGACTAATTTTAGACATAGGATGATCTGGATGATGTAACACAGGCAAACGTTCGTGCGAGGTAGCTGGTAGATGTTGCAACGTCTTCTCACAACGCCTCTGCGTTATCCAAAATCTGTCAGGAACAATTCAATATTATTTTAATTTTTATATGAAAATGAGTCTAATGAAAAATATTATAACAGTACCTTAATTCTGATATAAGCGTCGGAAGACGCGAATGATCCCCGTTTAAGGCCGTCGTTAATTCTGGGACGAGAGGTGCGTCATATTGAGGAACATGACATTGTAGCATGCCGGTATGAGTGTCAACCGTAACTAAGAGAAGCTCGGCACGTAAGCACGGTTGTAATATAGGTACTGATAAAATAGCAGGAGATCCTGCTAAGGTACCTAAGATGTTATTTAAATTATTAATTTTTTTGTTTTATTCCTGAACAAAGAAATAACAACAAAGAAACAACAAGGAATTTTCAACTTACATTCGACATCTTTCAGCATCGTTTGTAGTTCCTGTTTCAATTCGGATAAACGACTTCGCGTTCGAATGTAGATAGTATGCACGAGTAAACATTCCATTGATAATTGATCTGACCTAATTGCTCTATGTGCTATCTCGCTTTCCTGTATTAGTATATATTTATTATAATATAATGTTATAACGTTTGGCAAATATAACAGTGTCGATTTACCTTACTACCTAAGGATGGGATATGCACAACTGCAAGCGGCCTCGCAGGCTCGTGTTGATCCACTTGAATAGTCAATCTATATCCAAGTTCTGATCGTGGATCCTTACTCGTCAATTCTCTGAAAACACCATGCGTAAATATTTTTTTAAAATACATGCATCTCAATTTTTGCTATTTTTATTCTTACCTCCAATAAGATATAGAAAGACATTTGCCAGGCGTGTATTCGTTTACATGAATATGATCATCTAATCGGTCCCGAATCAGTCTTAACGTTTGAGAATACAAAACTTCTAATTGTAACGATTGACAAAAATAATGCAAGATATGATACACCTCCGATAATGGATTAGTACATTCAGCCAATCGTGATTGAACAACCTGTCATAAAAAGAAATTCCATCTGTTAAATATCTCAGACTATTGTTTGTTAATAGTTCACTAATAGCTTTATTATATAAACATACTTGATGCACATATCGAGTTTGTAAAGGATGTACCAATGCCTTTCCATCTCCAGTCTCCCTATCCGAAACCAAAATTTCTAATTCTAATAGTCTCCATGGAACTGTTGGTCCATCACCCATTACTGTAAGAGATACTGAAAACTCTTGCTCAACAAGAAATGTCACTCTTCCTGCCTCTATCTATATATAACATATTGAATTTGATCAAATGAAAAAATTATCATACATACATATATACACACATAATATAATTTTTAATAGAATTTATTTATACATTTATTTCGTTGTTCTGTATTTACCTTCAAGTTACGCATCTGTGGAAGCAAATTTCCTGTGACCAATCTATGTTGAATGACTTGATTCAATCTCTGTAATGTACTTCTCTTTTCTGCAGGAGTAATAGGATCTGGAGGCACTATCCTTTCCTTTAACATAAATATAATTTCTTAAGCTATATTGCTAATATAAGATACATACAGCTCCATGTTTAAGTAATAAATTTATAGTCAATAAATTCAGGGTTCAATTCTGATCTAATAAAATCTTTTGTATTAAAAAATGATTTGAAGAAATAAATGTAAGTTGAAGAAATATAAGGTGAATGATAATTCATTTAAGCTAGCCATATTTTATAATAAATTGCAAAAAAATACAATTTTTTTCCATACTCACTCGAATGCAAGCTGGTAATCTGCCATATGTCCCAGTCGTCAATACTTCTACAGCTGCAGGAATGTGAAAATTCGGAAGTCTTGCATGTACTAAAGTTTCGCGAGCCATTCTGGCCAACATGTCCGCGGTATCGACGAAAAGCAACGATTGCTTATCTAAGAACCCCATTATATGCTAAAAGAAAAAGTAAAACAAATTATTGGATTATTATTTTAATTATAATTTACTATAAGATATACAAGAACATAGCTTACTGTAGATTTATCCACTTTGGATGCGCTATTCGCCCATTTTACCAGTGCCAACAAACGAACGTACAGTTGCCTCGTTCGAGCAGAAAAGTTGTAAATCTCGATTTTGCGCTCCATATCCGTTTTACGAGGTAATCTAAGCAAAATGAGACAGATGTAAAATAGATCATAAAATAGTACACTTGATGTGACACTTGTACTTACAATTCCGCAAGAACGGTAAGGTCATGATACGTTCGACGTATAATGAAATCTATGAGCAAGGCTAAAGGAATGGATCCTCCACGATTGCCTTCCTGTGGTATATTGTTGGTAACAGGAGTTTGATGACCCTCTAAAGGTACTGGTGCCATTTTGATATCGTTTTTAGCACCAGATATTTTAATTCAATGTATGTGTAAGATATCTCCTCTAAGATATCTCCTCTATGATTAACATAAATTTTATTATTAATAAAACATAAAGATTTTGCGAACAAGTCAGAAATGAAAAAAATGTTGAAGAGATTTAAAAGATTCTTGAAAAGAAAGGAATTAAAGTGCACAGAAATCAAAGTTAACAGTGTTTGAAAAAGTGAAAAAAAAAAAAAGAAAAAGAAAAAGAATCGGAAAAAAAGAATGGAAATGGAGAGAAAAAAATAGAAGTTCAAAAAATAAATTAATTCGATCTAAGTATATCTAAATTTATAATTCATATTGATACAATTTCATTATAAGGTAATATTATCTTGATTTTGATTTTTAAAATTGAAATTTTAGTAGTAATTTTAAGTAAGTTTTTAGTAAGAATCTTAATGTTAGTTTATAATCTCTAGTTTTTAATTGAAACACATTATAAAGCAAAATTAATTACATGTTGTGATTTACAAAGATTTTGATAGTATCAAATTACAATTTAATTTAATTAATTTAGTAAATGGATAGAGTCAAAAATAAGATAAATATTTGTAATATAATTCTAACTGCAATTTCAAGATTTAATTTAGTATAATTTAATTTAGATCATAAAATTTAGTAAATATAATAGATATAGAATACATAGATATAGGCCGAGTACATGTTAATTAATCTATGATCTATTCTATATCTATTATCTAACAAACTACAACGTGAAACATGGCATTTCCTCGACAAGTAGGATCTTGGTTGCTAAAGTTTTTTAATATAAATAAATTCAATTAATTATATTACCAATTACATACCGCTTTGGTTTAGCAGACTTTCAATATAGTGGCTCTATAATTTGCTGAGGGGAATGATAAAAAGGGATTTTAATTGATATCAATAATATTGATCATTGAATTATTATAGAGCCACTATGTTGAAAGTCTGCTAAACCAAAGCGGCATGTAGTTGGTAAATATAATTAATTGAATTTATTTCATATTAAAAAATTTTAGCAATCAAGATCTTGCTTGTCGAGGAAATGCCATGTTTCGCGTTGTAGTTTGTTAAATAATAGATATAAGATAGATCATAGATTATATAGAAGTACAAAATTGTAAATAAATTGCAAACAAGTTACAAATCATGAATTGTAAACAGAAAGCCATCCTAAGCCACATGGTATGGATTAAGGAAAAAAATAAATAATAAATGAATAAAATACAAAACAAATAAAAGTTAAATACTGTAGTAAGTATAAATTATTATTGTATTTGTATGTATTTTTATTGTATTTGTATTGTATTATTGTATTGTATAATTATATTATTATTGAAATTAAATACAAAAAGATATATTTATAGATTTATAGATATATATTTATAGATTTCAATAAGAATATAATATTATAATTGATAACTTACAAGCACTAACTACAACACTTGATTTTTAAATACTAGTTATGCTTTATTTCCTTGAAAAGTCTTTGATTTATTTATTTTATTGTTATTGTTATATTATTCAAAATTTAAATAAATAATAGTTTGACGATACATTTTATATAACCAATATAAATTATAGTATATATGTCATGTTAGTCAATGTTAACTATTTATTTTTTTGGAAGTTTATTTTTAACACCAATAAATTATATAAATCTACATTTAAATTTTAATACGCTTTATTTTCTATCTTTCTTGTTTTTGCAATAAAATGACAAAATGATATAACTGTAAAGACTCATCTTTTTGACTATCTTTAATTATAAAAATATGTAATTTGTTTATAACAAAAAGGATAAAAGGATTAGTTTAAATAAAAAGGATAAAAAGAATAAGCAGAATAAAAGTTTAATATTTCTATATAAGACCTAATTTCCAAAATTTTAATAAATTTTTCATTATTTTCAAAATATACAGCAATTGGATATCTATAATTATAAGAGTTATATATCTAAATTACATTAACATTTAAATTTAGATTAAAAATTAATGTATACTATATACATCTGCTTTTCTTACCTTAAAACTTGTGTTTAGTAACGCTAAAAACAATTCCAATATACCAAAAGTACACCACGATATATAATGTATAACATTATTTTAATTCATTTTATTTATTTCAAATTGAGATATACTGTCCATCAATCTGTCAGTGTTTTAATCCTGGTTCGATATCTAATTTTATAAGTACCTGATTTTATTCTAACGACGACGCCACACGATTCAGTATGAAA
Source organism: Pogonomyrmex barbatus (assembly GCF_055798465.1). Lineage (NCBI taxonomy): Eukaryota > Metazoa > Arthropoda > Insecta > Hymenoptera > Formicidae > Pogonomyrmex > Pogonomyrmex barbatus. The sequence continues at coordinate 4,960,040 of NW_028297149.1, forward strand.
CAAAATCAGCACTTCTTTCAATTCTACAGCAAATGAAAGTATGATGCTCGTAATCTAATCGTGGCTCGTCAAATTCGTATCATGACTCAATAAAAATATTTTTGGCATATTTATTTAACAGCTAAACGCATTCATACAGCACAAAACGACCGACAACGACACACGACACACGACATACAGCGCGGCCATTTTTTGCTATTTTTTTTTTGTAACACCACCACTGACCATTTGGTTGCATCAGCGGAACAAATGGTAATAAACGATCAGTGACTATTGGTCTTTACTGTTAGATCTCTAAATTTAGACCAATTACATTGACGGATTAGTCCCGATCTACAATAAGTGATTTAAGCCTTAAGTCATAAGAAATTGACCAATCATAGTCGATTATTCTCCTATTCTTCAACTATGATTCGACTTCAACTATGATTCATTTTTTAATCCCGATCTACAATAGATTTAAACTTTAAGCCAAAAAGAAATGGACGAATCATAGTCGAAGAATAGAAGAATAATTGACCATGATTGGTCAATTTCTTATGGCTTAAGGCTTAAATCACCTATTATAGACTAGGACTTATGGTTTAAAGCTTAAGGCTCGATTGCACCAACATTATTATGAATTTTAAGTGATATTTAATATATAATATATGTCACGTATATTATGTATTAAGTCTCGCTTAAAGCCCAAATAATATTAGTGCAATAGAGTCTAAATAATCTATTGTAGACCGAGACTTAATTAACTGATGCAACAGGAACAATGTCCCAAATGCACATAGGTTTGTTCGCATTGCTTGCACTTTCCGTACTTTTGCCGTCCTATGACAAAAAACCCTATAAATGACCCTATAAGAAGAGACTCTCCAATCGTCACATGATGTTAGTAGACTCTGATTGGCTGGGGTATAAATTGCACATCTGTGCTCCATGAAACGAAATAAAGGTTTCAATAACCTATTTTGACAGACACATGTTATGTACTGTTGCAGTATTGTGGCTACGATCCTTTTAGCGCTACAAAAGCTTCGAAGCGTTTGATTAATCAATCAAAACAAAGAATTGTATGAATTGACCAATCAAAAAATGCTTCAAAGCATTTGTAGCACCAAGTAAACTGCATCCTGTGTTATACGTTATAAGTTATACGTTATGCATTATACGTGTGGGAATCCACAGCGGAACGGAACGCGCGAATCAATCACAACAAAAGAACAGAATGAACGAGTTTTCTTTTGGTTTTTTTCGCTATGATTGGTTTGCGCGTTCCATTCCGTTGTAGATTTCCGCGCCATGGGACACCAGCCTCAAATACATCATCATAATATTTTTATCAAGCAGAAATATATTATAAAATTATTAAAATGTATGCACTTTATTCTACATTAATATTGCCCATAATTAAAGCTTCCTTGTTGCTCATGTCGAGCTATTATCTTAAAAAAAGATTCCAAATTTGACTTTAGGCCTATTCTACAATGTGTCGTGTGTCGGTGCGTGGGCCGTAAGAATGAGTCAATCATAATCAAGTATTCTTCCCACATTCATCTGTGATTGGCCCATTCTTACGGCCTACGACCCACGATATCGACACACGACACATTGTAGAACAGGCCTTACTATTTATATTCGGCGCGTGTTATGGTCATACGCTACAATAAGAGTGCCGTTACATGCGGCGTAACTTGCGTAAGCGTAATTTGCATATTCTAGTATTTTATTAAAACACGTTACGCCACGTTTCTGAAAGCCTTCTTTCACATAAAGCGTATTTCCCGGAATTTCGAGAAATGCGTAATTAATACAATCAATTGCTGATTAGGGCTTGTTTATATACTCCCTAACAGAAATGCTAAACCAATTTGTGATTGGTTTTTGTAATCTGCGTATCTAGAAAAGTACGTTTCATGGAGAACCGAGACTTTACATACGAGTATGTGTATGAATAAATGAAGTAGATGCGAACCTAATCTGTGCGAATGTATTCAGAAGACATCATGGACCTGTTGTTATTAATAATATGGAAGTGATGGCAAAAGTGAAAGAAGATAAAACAGATTGTAGGATGTAGGACGAATAAAAAGCATGAGCGGCGACTCCTTTCCCTCGCCGTGCGCGCTCCGCCCATCGTTGAGCGCCGAATGACCATTGTCATTACGCTGGGCCGTCCTACGGTTCGGACGAGCGCTTTTTCCCCATTTATGGTCTTATTTGCGCTCTTATTGTGCAACTTTAATATTTAATATTTCGAAAATTATTGCGAATGTCGCAAAATGGAATAAGACATTTTCATTTATCTCGCTCCCGTCTCCTTCTCACGAACGATGTTACATATGCTGCGGCACACCCTGTGTGTGTGTGTGTGTGTGTATATAAAGATTTAATTAATCAATATTAATTAACTTATCCTGATTTGATCTTTATTCATTTTGCCGAAAAGCTCTAATTATTCTGATTATTCACTGTGTTTCTTCCGCAAAAAAATTAGATTTAGCGTCGCAATAATGGCTGCGTTCAGCAAAGAGAACAAATTAGTGAGCATTCAGTGATTCTTTATTATGATTGGTTTCTACCCTTAGATTCAATAAAGATCTAAAGGCAAGGACCAATCATATTAAAAAATCACTGAGCGCTCATTGATCTGCTTTCTCTGCTGAACGCAGCTAATGGCGTAAACAGTATAAAGTAACTAGGCGGAATCTGATGTTCAAGTGAAACGATGTTTGGCCGACACAAGTTACGCCGCATGTGATGACACTCTAAGTGTCGGTCTACAATAAGTATTTAATCTTTAAATCATAAGAAATTGACCTATCATAATCGATTATTCTTTTCATATTCGATTAGAATTGGTCAATTTCTTACTTCTTAAAGCTTAACTTCTTAAATCACCTATTGTGGACCGACACTAATGGATTCGCAGAGCGGCTACGTATCGAAAATAGTGGAACGTCCGCGATTGATCAGATTTTTTATACGCGTGATCCGCGATACGCGCGATATGTTCCATGGAACGGCACCCTAACTCTATTTCTTGCCTTCTGAAAAGCGCGAAATTCAAATTAATAACTCTTTTGGCGAGATTAATCTGATAATTTCAAGGATTTTTCAATTATATGCACCTTTAACAAAAACAGATTGTATAAATTGATTTCACATACATGTGTTTACATTATTTTGTTGTAATAATAAACTTACGTCCGGTTTTTCAAATGAATAATAATGTATATCATATAAATTCATTATTATCTTTTCAGCACATTTATAAAAGTATCTCGTGGTAAGGAAACTTTTCCTATCATTTTCATTTTCTTCTTTCCATCTGCTTGCTGTGCCAGCAATTTCTTTCTTCTGGTAACGTCGCCACCATACTAAAAAGGGAAACAAATATTAATACAATAACTCTTAAATCAAAAATCTACTTCTATCAACACAGTAAGGTATATGGTGTTATATTATATTTACTTACTAATTTTGCTGTTACGTCTTTTCTGTGAGGCTTCAAAGTTTCTCTCGCGATTATTTTGTTTCCTATCGCCGCTTGAATTGCTATTTCAAAAAGTTGTCGAGGAATGGTATCAACAAGCTTGATGCACAACTTCTTACCTATTTCATATGCTTTTGATCTATGTACAATTGTGCACAATTCTTCAACTACTTTTCCATTTAGCAAAATATCTAACTAACATTTAGGTATCAAAAATATAGTCCATTAATAAAAAACCAGAATTATGAAAAAAAAAATATATTAGCAGCAGGATGATTTATATAATAATTACCTTTACTATATCAGCTAATTGATAACCATAATCTTCATAATCAAAACTAGCATAACCAGAGCTTATACTCTTTAAGGAGTCGTGGAAGTCAAAAATTACTTCGCTTAATGGCATTATGTATTGTAACATAAATCTATCATCGCTAATCGTCTTGGTCAATTTTTCTACACCACGCTTCTCCCAGCAAAGTGACACAATTTCTTTCATATATATATCTATATATTTCAAAATATATTGATTAATTTACAAATATTTATTAAATAATAAAAATAAAAATTGAAAATGTTATCATGTAAAATCTCTGAGCAGAATATATCAAAAATGCAAAATAAAATTTTCTTTATTCTTGAATTTATGATTTTGTATAATTCAAATTATATTTTAATGTTAAATCGCAAATACCTGGCGTGATGATAGTTGCTACAATCATTGGCTCATGAAACTCACTAACTATCTGAGGGTTTGGAAAATTTACTGGATTATTAAAGAGTACTGTGTCGCCTTGATATTTTGTTATATTTTTACTACCGAAAATCTTTGCTTTATATGTTACTGAGGGTGCTGTAACTATTGGCTGTGCACTATATTCTTGTTCAAGACGCTGAATGAAGACCTCCATATGTAATAAGCCTAGAAAGCCAATTCGCCATCCTCGTCCAAGTGCAACGCTATAACACATGAATGTTTTTTGTAATAATAATAAAATTTTATATTATTGAGTCTTAAACCATTTTTGAATTCTTTTTTATTGATAAAAATGCTTCTAAAAGTGACTTAAGCTTTCCGATTGGCTATAAGCCACATTTAGAGGCATGTTTTTCAATAAAAGAAAATTCAGAATATGGACCTTAAGGCGATGCTGGACTGACGAGCAAACTCTGACGAAAATGTTCACACATATACATCTAACATACATATCCTCATATATACAGACACGCATACATATTCATGAAATTTGCAGGCAAAGTATTCTCTTATATACAGCTATTAGGCACATTTTTAAAAGCATAATATTATTCTTCCTTATAATTCCGAGTGAGTATGTGTTGTTTATATATTCAAAGTCTAAACTTTTGTGTACAGCAAAATGTTGTCACAATTTGACCTCAAAAATCGATAACAAAACTGTAATTTTCTAACTTTTTTTTTCTCTTTTATATAAAATATACATCCGAGTGCGTTATTGTCTATACTTCAATTTTGGAAAAGGATTTTTAATTCTGTATAATCAATAAAAAGATTACCTTGTCTGAAAATAATCGACTCAGGCTGCGTTCCGATATTCACTGCCAGTACTGAAAATATATAGCTCAGGTCACGTTTATTATAGATCGGAACGCAGCCTCAATCGATATCTCCAGTATCGCTTTAATATATATAAATATTACAAATCTTATAAATGGCAAAACCTTACCTCGATTCTAAAACAGCATTTACAGAACTATCGTTTAATGTAAGCTTGTCGATAGCTTTCTGTAAAGAGTCAAATTGTGACTGATCCATTGGATATACACCTGCAAACACCATTGATTTCAATGGTTTAAATCTTTCCAGAGAATCAACAGGCTGATTCCGTAAATGCAAAGTGTCTCCAATATGAGCCTCTTTAGATTTCATATTGCATGAAATAGCACCTACTTGACCAGCAAATCTAGATACATTACACTGCATTAAATAACACATAAATTATCATACATATATTTAAAGTTTTTTACATTCTGTATATATACACATACATATATATACAAGATGATTCAGAACAACCGTTTGTCCTTAAAATGTCATATTCCTAAGTCGATTCTAAGATGATTTTTCCTTTACCAAATTTTTATCAGAAGCTTAGTCTTTGAATTATAAGAGAAAACAGTTCGCGAATTATGGACCGCATACAGAAGATAGGCAGGAGCGGTGCAACTCACTATCCGACATGGGCGATTACGTGAGGCACTCGATACAATCAGTATTGATACATGCAACACATGCATGTCTTGCATCTTACCCCCCCCATACACACACACGCGCGCGCGCGCGCGGATGCACGCACACGCATATGCAATCACTCGCGTCAGACGCCCGCTGAGTTGCGTCGCCCCTGCCTATCTTCTGTATGCAGCCCGAACTGTTTTCCCTTATAATTAAAAAACTAAGCTTCTGATAAAAATTTGATAGAGGAAAAATCGTCCTAGAATTGTCTCAGGAATATGACATTTTAAGGACAAACGGTTGTTTTGAATCACCCTGTATATATACAATTATTTGAAAGATTCACAACAATATAAAATATAATTATTTTAATAAAACAAGCCAAATAATTATACTCACTCACATTGTCTTTACATTTTCCGCATGAGGTCTGAGTAAAAAAATGCTTCGAATTTCATATGATTTTTTCATAAATGCAGAACTAATTTGTTTGCCAACTGTCAATGTTCCATCTTTTACATAAATTAAAGAAATTGCTCCTTTGTGCTTATCATACCAGCTGTCAAATATTAATGCTCGAAAGGGTTTATCTCTATCTACTACAGGTGGTGGAATTCTTTCTACTACAGCATTCAAAACTTTATCGACACCAATGCCCAGTTTGGCAGATATCTTAAGAACATCTATATTCCCAACATTGAGCAATACTTGCAACTGTTTCTTAACCTTGTCTGGATTAGCATTCTTCAAATCCACTTTATTGATTACTGGTATTATCACAAGATTCCTCTCTTGCGCTAGATAGTAATTTGCTACTGTTTGTGCCTGAACACCATCATTAGCATCAACCAGTAGTATGACTCCTTGACAAGGAGCTAGGGACCGATGTACTTCTGCTGAGAAATCAACATGGCCTGGTGTATCAATAAGATTTAGAAGATATTTCTTCCCTTGATATGAATAAAACAGCGAAGCCGTCTGTGCTTTTACAGTAATCCCACGTTCTCTTTCTACTTGTAAATTATCTAAAACTTGTTTACCAGAGTTCACCTTTATAGCCCCTGTTAATTCCAACAGTCTGTCTGCTAATGTACTTTTACCATGATCAATATGTGCAACTATGCTGAAATTGCGAATGGCTTCAACCGGCACATTATATTCTACATCAGACGTTATATGTGTGGAAAAATACTTATTCAATGAATATGTCCACTTCCTAAAAAGTATCAGAGTCAATAAAATAATCTCCCAATATTTTTCATTTAAGAGTAAAAATTCTTAATAACGAATAATTCCTGACCTTTGCGGACCTTTGAAAAATTTTGCATTGCGAACAGCACGGATGATTTCGATGCACAATGAATTAAACATAACATTACGCATTTTTTATAGGTGTTTTATCCAAGCGACAATTCTTTCTTCAAACTATATGCTAAAGCATTTTTATCCGCGATAAATATATTCCTCTCGTTGTTTCACTTGTGATGAACATGGAAAAGAAGATTATTTCCAATAATAGATTTTGCTTGTAACAATTATATAAAATTTTTATAATGTCCGTGTCTACTAATGTAGATTAATTTTAGGCTACGGTCCACTGAAGCTAACGTCCCATGGCGCGGAAATCCACAGCGGAACGGAACGCGCGAACCAATCACAGCGAAAGAGCCAAAAGAAAACTCGTTCATTCTGTTCATTCTTTTGTTGTGATTGATTCGGGCATTCCGTTTCGCTGTGAATTTCCGCGCCATGGGACGTCAACCTTAAGGCCATATCAGATTAGCGGTTGCCGGTTAACAATTCTATTTCAGCCAATCATAATATAGCAGGTTATGGCACCCTAAAGGCTATATCAGACTAGCGGTTGTTCGGCTACTGTTGCTGGTTGACGATTTTACTATTATCAATCACATTGATCATAACTAGGACCTGCTACATTGTGATTGGCTGAAATAGAATCGTCAACCGGCAACCGTAGCCGCGCAACCGCTAGTCTGATAGCCTTAAGGGTGCCGTCACATGCGGCATAACTTGCGTAAGCGTGATCTGCGTATTCTAGTATTTTACTAAACACGTTACGCCATTCTGAAAGCCTTCTTTCACATAAAGCGTATTTCCCCTCCATTTTTTGGGAAATTGTCGTCTAACCCAGTATATTATGGCTGGATTCCGTAAAGCGCATATTGCCCATTTATCTATAATTCATGTCACGTATACTATACATGTATAATATAACAAAATGCGTATATGCGCTTTACGAAATCCAGCCTATATAATTATATAACTCAATGCATATGATCGTATGCCGCTGGCTTAGGGCCTCTTTCACCAATCTTCGGATAAGTTAACCGATAGTTAACTCGCCAGAGATGCCAACTGTAATTTAATGCTCAGAAAATAATGTGTGAAAGTAATGTTCTTTCACTTAATATTCTTTTTGTGTTGTAGGTATCTTGATAGGTAGATAAAATTGTAAATAATATCCGATAATTAATATAAATAAAAATTATCAAACAATTCATCTTAATTCAGCTTAAATAAAAATTTTAACTTATTTATAATATATGATAAATAGTTTAGTTCTCAGTTGTTGGCAATCATGATAGTCAAGTTAACCGTCGATTAGTTTAATCAAAGATTGGTGGAAGAAGCCTTTAATCCTCTTTCGAGTATACATAATAGTATATACATAATAGTATACGTAATAAGTATTTTATATCAGAATGTAAATATAAAATACATTATAGTATTTTATTAAAATAAAATTAAATAAAGACAAATAAGTGAAAACATAAGTGAAAACATAAAGTAAAAAACAATGATAAATATTACATATATTAATGTTATATATTAATTATTAATATATTAATATTAATACTATTAATTATAATATAATAATTAATTAATATATTAATATTAATACTATTATTACTATAATACTATAATGTATTTTATATTCACATTCTGATATATAATACTTATTACACTCCTGCGCATATGTCAAAAAGGATGTGCGGATTATTATTTGAACAGTGCTACTAATCCATAGAAACTAAAATTATTTTATTTAGAGGATTTCATTGGTACCAATATTATCCTCTCCATTTTTCGGAAAATTGTCGTCTAACCTCTTTCAAATTGCAAGTTTTGGAACTCAGTTTACTGAAATTGTTCTAAAATTCATTGCCAGTACTAAAATTCTATAGTTCACGTGACATATACCATAGGTAAGAAGAAAGGACCATGAATAAACCATTCCGATGATGGATGTGCAGTAGGTCAAAGATAGTGAGGGACAGTCAATCAATTACGCTTTGAACTTTTATGCGAAATTCAATATGGCTGCTTATTGAATTTCATTTTAAATAACAGTGTGATATTAATGCTAAAAATGCCAATTTGTTATGTTCAAAATTGCAAGGCCAGACCGGTCGTAGTAACAGGGAACATTACAATTATGTATTATATTATTTCCCAACGAATATGAACTATGAAAACAGTAACTCGAAGAGAAGTGTCAACGAAAGTAAGAGGATGTAAAGCTCAACTATGGTAAATTTATATTCCGAATGCTTATAAATATAATCTTTTCTTTTTTATACTTTATATGTCACAAATAGCTACGATGTAGTGATACATTCTTGTTGTAAAATCAAAATCATATTTCCTATTAATTATCTCTTATTTTAACACACATTTGTAATATAAATGTACATTATATAATACTTATACATTATAAAACAATAAAATTGAAGGTCAAAAGTAACAATAATTTGTTAACAGAATATGTTTTCAAATTCTTCATAAACAATGTCTTCATTTAAAAAACAATATAAAACGTTTTCAATTCAATATATGTAATTAAGCGTTGTATGAACAAAAAAAATAATGGCCGAATGCTTCTAAGACTGCGTTCGGGGAGTGCGCTATTAGCATTATTACATCATTTCATCTTTATTGCTCATTATACGTAAATTAAGGATAGAATGATACATTAGTTCTAATAGCGCGCTCCCCGAACTTAGCCTAAATATGAGAACGTGTTAAAAAAATCCTCTAACAGAAACTCATAAGTGACACATCTTAATAGATTAAAATTTTGACATATAATAAAAATTAAATTTGATCAATATATAAGTAAGAATTCTAAAAGTGTAAATCGTACTGTCAACAATTTGTATAGTTATACCTTATTTTTATAATATTAAATACAACATATTTTTATCCAAATTGCATTAGACAATCTTATTTCATTTTTGATATTTGTAAACAGCGCGCTGCATAAAAGCTCAAGCTCTGATTGGTCAAGATCTCAGATCTCCGCCATTAAGCGCAATGATTCATCTTTCTTCTTACACCATGACATATACTATATATTATTAGCTTGATAGTAAATTTTAGAACAGTCTGAATTGAATCTGTTTTGCTTGTGCTCTCTCTGCTTGCGTCCACTAAACCTGCATTTAAAATAAGATAGATACATACATATGTATATTGGTGAAAAAAAGAGAGAGAAGTTTTGAACACAAGAGATAAAACGATGAGTCTTTGAAGAGATAAAACTCATGTTAATCACACGAACAATAGTGGATCGTTTAGACAACAAACTAGTAAATATATATTTCGATTTAATTATATATTTTTTTTATTGAATTATATTACAATCAATCTGTTTGTTTTTCATATCCGAGTGTGAAAACGTCGCAAAACTGTCTCGTGATTTTTGCATATGTCGAAACTTCTAAAAAAGAAAAAACTTGAATAAAGAAGGCAACTATTTGACAAACTCGATCTTAGGAGGTAATTTTTTTCTTTTTATTGAATTTATGTATAAAGAAAAGATTTTGCAATTTTATTTTACGATTATTATGCCTGGAGCTTTTGATTATAACGCGATTGTTTACAGAAAATGAGCACGCACGACACGGAAATTTGCGGATTTCTCGATATCAAATTGACGGGAAACAAATGCATCGCGCGGAAGATGAAGAAGAAGCCTCTGGCGCTGTCGAGGGTATGGAAACGAACGTGGTGCTCGGTGAAGAAACTGAAATCTGGGCTTGGCGTGCAGGTGCAATTTGATCTGAAGCTCGGCAATGTGAAGCAAAACGAGAAGGGCGATTCCGTCGAGATATCATCGGATGCCGTTCTATATCGTGTTCGTTCTAAAACCAAACGATTTGCATTCTGTATAGCACTAGCAAGGGACCGGAAAGCCCTGTTGTCGCTGTCTGCTAACTCGGAGACCGAGACGCAGCGTTGGATGGCGAATATCAGATACTTATTGAAGCCCAAAAAATATTGTTTTGCGGAAAAGTCATATCAGATATCTATGATTGACAACACCCATTCAAAGGTGGCAGGTATAACTGGTTGGTATGATTATTGCTTGTTAAAATTTAGTTGAAGTTTAGTGAGAAGTTTTCACATTCTTTTAGTGAGAAGTTTTCACATTCTTTTTAAAAATACACAATTAAAATATTTTATTTTGTTATATTAAAAATGAAATTTAATTGATAATTATTTGAACTTATTTCAACTTTGTATATAATATCAAGAAAAAGAATAACAATTACAAATCAAAACAATTGAACAATTATATATGAATTAAATAATATTGTTAAGTTTAATCAGTATATCAAATCATTAATTAAACATATTAATATTATGCCTTTTAATTATATTACTAATTACTTATTCAGGATATATATTCAAACATAAAAAAAATTCTATGGGAACTCAGATTTTTTAAGTATTTTTTTAAATGTCAGGTAAAATTACAGAATTATTGCAACTTTGAAATAGTTGTATCTTATAAAATAGGTATCTTATTGTATATGTATCTTATTGTATATATCTTATTGTGTATATATTTTTTATTATTTTCTAGTTATAAAACCGCTTAATATTGGATATTAATAATTTATGTATATACAGTCTGTCAAGTAAGAGCATGGCCTTACTCATAGCTGATAAAAAATATGATTCTAAATCTTTTGTAAGTTAATAGATGGAAACTTTGTCCTTGATGCACTGTTAAGAAAGATTCAGTTGTCATTGATTTTTTATAAGAGAAACACGTTAAAACGGGAAAATAACGATTCCAAATATCACAGCAAGCTCTGTAAGAGTGGAAGAAGCGATCTGCATTGTTACATTGGATTGGCCATCGCAGTTACCCGATGCAAATTCCATTGAAAACGTGTGGGTATATATTAAGTATAAACTTCGTGGCAAACGCAAGTATACTTTAAAATTGTTTGAAGCAATCATCTCGCGAGATTCGTCGGATTTGGAGGTCCTTGCCGCTAGAATACGCCGTCGATTTGATCTCGGAAAATGTCTCGGAGCCAAGCAATTATTGACGCCAGTGGCTGAATGCATTATTAACATAATTGCATCTTTGTCCTAATCAAGTAAAATGCATATATGTATTTGAAAACTTTTAATATTTTTTTTTATAAATTAATCCGATCTCTTACTTGACAGACTGTATATATAAAATATATATTATAATATATTATAATATATAATACAATTCCATATATTCTCTAACTTCAAGAATAAAAAGAAAATTATCTAAAATCTCTAATTAATTAATCTTTAATTAATTTAATAAGAAATTTTTACTTTAATGGCTTGTATCTGAAACTATTTTGTTGACTTTCTCTATGATTATTGAAATTCTTTTTTTTTTTTTTCATTTTTTATTAGGTTTATACGGTGACTTGATTGCTAACGAAATGGGAATTTTTATTAGAAATATTCACACGGGCGATGTAGCTGAAACTTTTCAATGGAAGGAATTTAGTCAATTCCATCTGATGACAGCAGGCCGTCCAGAAGATGTTAAACGTATTTGTGTAATGCATACCAGCAAAGAATTCCGCTGTGGCATCGGAGAATTTCACATTTTCTGTTTAGATGCCAATAAATTATTGCAAGACTTGGTAACGCAGGGTCGCGGTCCAAAACATAGACGAAGATTTTTACATTCTAATAGTGAGAATCTTGAAATGATGCAACGCGATGAAATCGCGATTGATAATCTACCTTTGCAGCAAAAAAGTGATGCAACTTTTTGTATTTCTAATGCGGACGCCAATTGGTATGTATCATTGTACATATAGAAAGTTAAATAAAGTATTATCTGTGTAGTGTAGTATATAATTACATTTTCAAAAAATGTAAAAAAATAGTTCAAGGACATCGATTTCTACTAAAGCTGTGGAAAATATATATCAACTGGAACCTAATGAAAAACTAGATTCCTACAATCACGAAGAATCCAATATTTCTGTTGCCTCTGGTATCTATGAAGAAATTAGGGATGATGTCCGTTCTTTTGAGCCAAAAACTTCACTTACGTGTGACAATATAAATAAAATTCCATGCAATTTTGAAATGGAAGCCCCGACATTGCCACCACGATGGAAGCAGTGGCCAGAACATATAGAAAAAGATAGGTATGATCGTAAATTTTTCTTTAGGTATCTTCTGAATGTCTCTTGAGAAAGAGACACTGAATATGAAATTAGAGTAAATTAATAAATAATTCGATTTTTTTTTTTTTACAGAATGAATACGAGACAATCTCATCTAGAAATTTTGAATCATTTTGAAACAAGATTACAGAATATAGTACATACACAAGAAACTAGTTTCACAGATCATTCTAATTATGTTCCAATGTCACCACAACTCAGAGATCTTGATATGTCTGAAACCGATGTCTTAAAAAACTCGAAAGAAAATGACTATGTAATTATGCGATAAAATTGTAATTATATAATGCGATATAAATTAGTGATATAAGGATTACAAGCAATAGAATGTGTGTATGTGTGTACGCGCGCGTGCGTGGATGTATATGGAAAGCGAGAGAGAGAGCTCTTCAATCGAGAAGAGCTATAGTAATAATGAAGAAGAAAGTAGTGAAGCAAGAAGAACGAATTATCGTATAAGAGATAGAGGAATTGGTGATTAAAAGAGTGGAGAGAGACTTTGGTGTGCAAAATAATATAATGCTTTTTACATTCAAATCCGATGCAATTATTCTTGGCCCGATTCCTATGTACGTTATTGTCCACAATATATTACGTTGTTACTTTTTATATCTTATGCTATATGTCGAGCAAATAGTTAAAATTCAAGAAGTCTAGATAAAAATCATTCAATGAGTCGTTTTGCATACAAAATTATTATTACCCAATATGTGTATTGAATAAATACATTTTTATATTTTTACATTTGTGTAAAAATAGATACAAAGTGAAACACACATGTCTGACATTATTATAATTTTAGAAGTTTCCTCCACCATTTTTTATATGTCTTCTACAAAAGCTGTAATTAAGCTTGATTAATTTTAGATATCTTTAAGTATATTCCATCTTTTGGTGATAATACAAACGTTGATTCATTAGTTATGTAAGGTATTTGCGTCTTCTCACAAGGTTCAAATTTAAAGTTCCGTAACATTTTTATAAGACCAAGTTTAGTCTCATAAATGGCAAAACGCAAACCTAAAAGTAAAAATAATCATATAAATCAGATCAAGCTTTTTGATTAAAAATATTTTTTAGTGGAAAAAATAGAAGATGCGGAAAAAAATGGAAGATGATATAAATATAAATTTTTTTCCCTATACCAATGCAATTTCTTGGTCCATCGCTGAAAGGCAAGTAAGCCATCGGATGTCTATTTTCCACGATCTCTTCATTAAATCTTTCTGGATCAAAGATATCTGGCTGAGGATAAATATTTGGATCGTGTTGAATCGTATAAAAAGGAATCCATATATTTTGGCCTTTTAATATACTGACTTTCGTTCCTTTGAAAGTATAATCGGATGTCGCTATTTTATTAAGAAACAATCCCGCTGGATATTTCCGTAAAGTTTCTGCATTAAAAATAATGATAAAATAATAATAATGATAAACTAGAGAAATGCGTTTATATACATTAAATGATTTCCAGTTAGTTTTAGCTATGCATTACTTATATTATAGCTGCAAAAATTGATCTTTTTTATAAATTAATATTTTTTTAGATTTATTTAATTTTTTTCAAACATATGTACCTTTAAATACTTTGTCCAAATAAATCATTTCCTTGATATTCTCATATGATAAATTGTTACCATATTTTGCAAAACTCTGATTAATTTCTTCACGCAATCTGTCTTGTATCTTTTGATTTAGAGCCAACTCGTAGAACGCGTTAGTCATAGCCGTCGATGAAGTTTCAAAACCAGCGGAAAAAAATAAGAATGCTTGAGAAACTAGGAAACTATCAGTAAATTCTGAAATGTGATTTAGTTTCTTTTTATTATAGATAATTTAATTTTTTATTGAATATCACAACTAATTTAATCATTTAATAATTGTGTGTGTGTGTGTGTGTGTGTGTGTGTGTGTGTGTGTGTGTGTGTGTGTGTGTGTGTGTGTGTGTGTGTGTGTGTGTGTGTGTGTGTGTGTGTGTGTGTGTGTGTGTGTGTGTGTGTGTGTGTGTGTGTGTGTGTGTGTGTGTGTGGTGCGCGCGTATATGTATAAAACAAAATTTAAAACTTTGCTTTATTATTCACGTAATTTCACGTGGATTTACTAAGTTGTTTAGTTTTTTGTTAAAAAGTTTCTTGTCGTCCAACAAACAATGATAAATAATAACAAAGCAGTCGGTGTTTACCAATGTCATTATCTGATTGCTCTCTTAATTCGCGCAGTATATCGATGAAATCATTCCTAACGATATTATTTTTATCCCTGTACTTTATATTATCCATGACAAGACGTATGAAGAACTTGGTGATCTCCGTCTGCGGCAGGATATGACCGAGGATGTCATAAAGCCATGGACTATTCTGTTTAATTTTGGCTCGAAGATAATCCGTGAAGGGTTGAATGAATATATTTCTTCCTATTCTGCAAAATTCGCTGGTTTCATCCGTCATTGAATTCATCTCAATACCAAAGGCGCAGCTACCGATAACGTCGGTCGTATATTTGCTTGTTAGTGCATAACATTCTACGATTTCGTTTTTGCTCACTAATTGTTCTACATAATCCACAAGATGATCGGCGCACTCCGATATTAAAAAGAACATATATTTTAGTTTACGGGTTGTGAAAAAAGGCGTCAGTTTCGCCCTCAAAGGTCGCCATTTCTTCAAATCCAAATTGAAAATATTTTGCGACAATGGCTCGGCCTACGATAAGACGAAAACAATTGGAGTCGATTAAATAGACTTTAAAATCAATTTCTATTAAATTAGATATAAATAATTGTTTGTGATTTTTATATGTAACATTCACAATTTAATTTAAATATAAATGTAGTCTTTGCAAATGACTGACATGTATCATTCAGATTTTAAATAAACGATCTTAAATAAGTGTTCGTACCTTTTCGTGAACGGTGAACGCTCTGTTACCGAAACTATTGAAATCTTTGATAAGAACATCTTTAATTAAATCTAGATCTTTTATGATAAGAATAGGTGTCCTGTGAACGAATATTCCAATCAATGGTTCATCTTTGTAATCAGTGTACATTTTCATGAGAAATTTACTCATCGCTATTTTTCCAAGCATAACGTCTTTTAAATTGCCAAATCCCACTATTGGTTGTGGACCAGGAACACCGCGTGACTTCCAAAAATCAAAAGTTGATGTGAAAAAATAATAAAGAGCGAGAATTACGGCGGCAATGCTGCACAATACTTGAAAATAATCCATTGTCTTGCAGTCGTTGATCGATTATCACAAGTGATCTTTATTGAAACAAAGGAAGAAGCAATGTTCTATTAAATAAACTTTTCTTTTAAAAAAAATTATAAAATTTGATTTATAAAATTTTTTTCAAATAAAATGTGATATAATGTGATAAAGTATCACATTAGAGTTTAAGTCCAATTTGATTGAAATTTTTGTCGATAGATTGAGAAATCACTATAATATACGAATATAGTGCATTATAATGTAAAGATAAATATTAAATTAATGTTAATTAAATTAATATTGATTTAAAAAAAACACATTTATTTTTGCAGTCTTTCTGAAGATATCAAAACAAAAGTTTTGTACGTATAAACTATCAAATATATTCGGTTCACGTTACTATAAATATTGATGTTAATATTATTAATAATTAATTCATGATAATTATGCGAATTAAAATTATTTACATCAAGGGCATATTTGATTCGTTTATGATTATGATATCGATTTTACGATTATGATTATCATGATTTTTCAAGTGTTTAAAAAATACACAAATATAAATTTTTGAATAGTGAAGATGTAATTATGATAATGATATGATGTAATTACTAGATAATAAATAAGAACAAAAAAGAAAAAAGATTATGTTTGATATATGAAGTTTAATTTTTACGAGTAATATTTTTACAACCTGAAAAATTTAAATTTAAAAAATTTAAACTTACTTAAAAAAATGTGATAATTATAAATACTGCACTTTTATTTCAAGAAATCTTAATTATCTCTTTTAAATATCAAGAAATTAATAATTTATATCTATTTATATCCAAACAATTAAAAATATTATTTTCGTTTTAACAGGAAAAAGACTATCTAAAACGATACGATGCTATCGCTTTTTGTATTTTATGTTAATATATCCGTATAACAAGCAAATCATTATAATTTTAAAAAACTAGATAACATTCGGTTCCATCTTGCATACAAATTATTACATGCAATTTGTTAAATGAATACGTATATTTGCATCCTTAAAAAGTAAAATGCAAAACGTAATACAAAGTGCACAATTAATACTCATACAGCACATATCTCAGAAATCTTTCGGAAAGATAAGTCGGAAATTAATATTGAAATGTAACATAGAAATATTTCTGAAATGTTTGGAAAATATTTCGTTGAAACTATTTCTTACTTTTGTTACTAAAATATTTCAGAAATATTTTGAAACATTTCATAGAAATATTTCGTACGTAATATTTATAACATATATTGTTAAAACATTTCAGAAATATTACATTGAAATATTATGTGGCAGCTAATTTTGAAATATTCCTAACATGTTACCAAGACATTTAATAGAAATATTTCTTATTTAATCTCTAAAATAAAATATAAAATACCATCCACAATAGAAGGTTTCAGAAAACTTTCAAAAGGTTGAAATATTTTTGAAAGATATTTGAAAACTTTTTGAAACTTTTCATGCTGTACACAACAAAAATTTCAGAGACATTATATTAAAATATGATTATTAAAAACAGCTTTCTAACAGAAAATTCAATTCTCCATTGGAAAGCTATTCTCCTATTGGACATCGTGTGTCGTACTCATATGTCGTATGTCGCTGTGCATATTTATCCATATAGCATGATTAGAAATTGTCAAAAAGATTTTAGAAAGATTTAAGTATTTTTGAAAAATTTCCGAAAGCCTTCTGAAACCTTCTGTGCTGTATAGGTATATTATTTCAGGATTATGTTTGTGTGAAATATATCGGAGGCTCGAGCTATGCTTGATGCAATCTCTCCTGTCGTGCTTCAGAAAGATTATTTGCCAATGACGTTGAAGAGTGTCACCGCTGCAGTTCGACCTGCATCCATCGAGAGAATAGGATCATCATCTCTCTGGAGTTCAGTCGTGGGGGATTCGAGAATATACATGTATACATATATATTATAATATATGTATATATGTGTATATCATTAAATTGTTGACGTGTTGTTCTAAACACATTATTGCGATAAATATCATCATATACCTCTGTGAAGCCTCTTGAAAGAATAAGATGCCTGTTCGGTAAGCAGAAAATCCAGATTTGATTCCTGATTGAAGTGATACTTTTCGCAAAAATAATAATTACGAATTTTCACGATTGGTTCGTAGTCGGGCCCCACCGTGATGCACACCTTCTTATTTGGGATGATTGGAAACATCCCTGGGTCTTTGAAAAGACATAATCCTGATTAGATTCTGAGAGGAAATTTCTTTTTACAAAACTTTGTTCAAAGACTCATTTTTGAATTGTAATAAGGAATTCGTTTTTTTATCACAGGACGGATACAGGAGCAGTGGCGCACAACTCACTGTCAAACGTAACAATTAACAATCGCCTCATAACCAATTATATCTGAAGAAAAGTTACATCGCTATTGTTTATCTCTTGTATTCGTTCTGTGATAACAAGATTATTTTTTTTTATAATTCAAAATCTAGACTCTGAGCAAAATTTTGTAAGAGAAAAAGTTATCTCAGAAATATATAATCAAAATCATGTCTTTTCAAAGACCCAGAGTTTCCAATCACCCTATATATTTCGCAGAAATTTAACAGAACTAATATATCTACAAAGCACAAAAAATTTTAGAAAAGTATTCAGAAGCTTTCAAAAAGCAGACATAACATAAATGTGAAACATGCCTGAAATATTTTTTTGAAAGATTTCAATTTTTATTAAAAGGTTTCTGCAAACTTTCTAACATATTTCGGCACTGTGTAAGAAAATTATAACTAAAATATTTCCGACATATTTCAAAGATTTATTATTGAAATATTTCATAAATATTTCAGAAGCATTCCTGAAATTACACATCAAAGCGGACATATCCTATGTATCTGAAACATGTCTGAAATATTTTTTTGGGAAGTTTCATTGACAGTTTTCTGAAAGCTTTCCGAAATTTATCGTTGTGTGGGTGCTCAGGTATCAATCAAAAAGATGGGAATAAAGATAAATAACAAGCATGAAATTTAAATAAGAAACAATTTCAAAATAATCAAATAATAATAAATAAAAAATAATCTAATATTAATTTAAATAAAAATTATATATACACATATATATACACATTATATATACACATATATACATATGTAATATATGTATATATGCATATATGTATATATGTATATATGTATATATGCACATGTACATATATAAATATATACATATATCAAATAATATTTTTTAATCAAATGTTCTTGTATGTAACAATAGCATAACTTAATATAATCTAGTAAAAAATTTTTTATATAAAAACATTTATAAATATATATAATTATATATAAAATATATCCATGTATGTTCATATTAGTTCTTCTTTTTTTTTAAATTTATGTTTGATTTAGCAAACACAAAAATTGGAGAGTAAATATTGAATGTAAGAGAAAAATGACAAAAGTGTAAGCAAACATTCTAAGGAGATTAGAATAATGAAATATAAATATAAAAGAAGCATAAGCATTTTAAGAAGCGTAAAAGAAGCGTTTTAATGCTTTTTTTACATTCTATCGTTCCAATCTACGCTTCTTAAAATATTTGCTTATGCTTTTGTTACTCTTCCGTTACATTCAATTTATCCAATTTTTATTTCTGCCAGAGTGTAAACATATTGCATATAATATTATATATATTTCTATGTATTTATGTTCTACATATTTATATATATATATTTATGTATGTTCTTGCATAAAAAATTTTTTAGCACGAGAATATACAGAGTGATTCAGAACAACCATTTGTCCTTAAAATGTTATAGTCTTGAGTCGATTCTAAGATGATTTTTTCTCTACTAAATTTTTATCAAAAGTTTAATTTTTGAATTATAATGGAAAACAGTTCGCGAATTATGGGCCGCGTACCAAAGATAAGCAGGAGTGGTGCAACTCACTGACCGACGTGGGCGATTACGTGGAGCACTCGCTGCGATCAGCTGATTGCTACACACGAGTGTTGATACATGTAATACGCCCAAGTAGAACAAGAAATCATATAAAAGTCAAGATGACGTCAAAATGACGACAAAAACTCATTTTTCGATCATGATGAAGAATTGATGAAATTATGACTATGGAACTTAGCATATTATTTTAAATATCTATATATTTTATATATTGTCATTTTAACGTCATCTTGACTTTTATATGATTTCTTGTTTTACTTAGGACATGTATGTACGTTCTTACCACATATCACAAACACACACACACACACACACACACACACACACACACACACACGCACGCACGCACGCACGCACGCACGCACGCACGCACGCACGCACGCACACCACACACATACACACACGCACGCACGCCATGCAATCTTCCCGCGTCGGAAGATGAGTTGCATCGTTCTATATATATATATATATATATATATATATATATATATATATATATATAAAATATAATAATCATATATTATTGTATTTATGAATAATTACTCAACAAATAAAATGCTAGCAATTTGCTGACAGATTGGCAACAAATTCGATCAGATATGACTGCAAATCCATAGCTATCTGTGTCCGCATTAGGCTTGGGATTTATTGACAAAGCCTGTTGACATGCTATGCAAATTGACAGCAGAAACCGAGCAGAATCTGCTCACATGGACAATTTGATGGTAGATTGGCGAAAAATCCTAGCAAGATTTTCGATTATGTCAATCTACTGGTATAACACGTCAGCAGATTTTGATCATATTTTTGTGGCAATTTGCCGACATCATTAAATATTATTCTGCGTACAATTTGTTACCTTTCTGCCAATCAAATAAGCAGGTCTTGCTCAAAATCTGTCTCTGCTTTACTATCAAGATAATTATTTATTTATATAAATTTTCTATTGATAAAGAAAGATAGAAAATATTTAATATGTATTTACTTATAAATATTTTATTTGTGACATTACTCACACATACACACACGTGCGCACGCGCACATATGAGCAAAGTTTGCATACTACATATACAGAGTGTATCTTAAGTACGTAATAAAAGATTTTAAAGGGTGATTTCTCACACAAATTCCAACGAAAATTTCATATAATTGTATGTCCGAAACAGTACTTAGTTTCAAAGATACAGGATATAAAAAGTTGAAAAAAATTCATTTTGTCCAAAAATTTTAAAAACGGATTATTTTGATGAAATTTTGTATGTTTGAAGGACATGAAGGCTCTTTTGCTATCATATATCATTTTTTTATTTAATAACGAGTGGAAACAATAATAAGGGGTATCCTATTTTTAATGAAAAAGTGATAGGCTATTAATTGTTTGACATTTTTTTATGATAAAGAAGATAATTTGGAACAAAGAAGATCTCTTCAATGTTTTTGATAGAATGAGCTATTCTTGAGAAAAAAAATAAATTTAAATTTGTGAATTGAAAACAATGCACAACAAATGAACAAAGTCTTTATGGCTAAAAGATTTTAAGGAATGCTTTCTTACACAAATTCAAAACAAAAACTTTATATGATTATATGTTCAAAATGGCTTAATTTTAAAAATACAAGGTGTCAAATTTTTTTTCAATTTGGATATCCTGTACTTTTAAAACTAAGCCATTCGGACATATGATCATATGAAGTTTTCATCTTGAATTTAAATGCGAAATCACGCTTTAAAATCATTTAGCGTAGTTACAATACATATATACTATTAATATATATGTTTGTTTAAAAGGATAAATAAAACAATCTTAAAAAGATTACTAAGATTATTAAGATATGTAAATATAAACGTAAAATTAAACTATCTAATTACAAATTAACTAATATCGACAATTAAAAGAATATCAATAAAGTTACAGCAATTGATACATATCAGTATAGATAAAAATTTCCTCCACCGTTTATTACGTATGTCGTATGTTTAAGGAAATAAATGAAACTTATACTAGGTTCGATCAATTTTAAGTATTTTCAAATGTATTCCGCCTATCGGTGATAATAGAAAAGTCTTAGGATCATTTATGTATCGTTTCACAGTTTTCTCGCAAGTTTCGACTTTGTAATTTCGTAACATCTTTATAAGCCCGATTTTGCTCTGATAAATGGCAAAGCGAGCACCTGAAAAGAAAAAAATAGTCGTTATATAAATCAGATCAAAATTTAAATTTAAAAACATTTCCTGGCTGAAAATACTGGAAAAAAAATAGTAAATAATATTAAATTTATTCTATTGTACCAATACAATTTCTTGGTCCAGCGCCAAAAGGTAAATAGACCATCGAATGCCTACTTTTCACAGCTTCATCATCAAATCTTTCTGGATCGAAAACGTCAGGCTCTGGATAAATGTTCGGATCTCGATGAATTGCGTAAGCAGGAATCGATACCATCATGCCTTTTGGTATACTAATTTTGGTATTCTCAAAGGTATAATTTGATGTAGCTTGTCTCATAAGAGTTGACAGTGGCGGGTATTTTCGCAAAGTTTCTGCGTTTGTTAAAAATAATGTTAAATATGAAAATATGTTTATTGAAAAATTACGATTAGATTCAATTTTATTAGTATTGATATTAGTATTAATATTAGTATTATATTATATTATAATTTCTTTGAAAAAAATATACAAGAACATATCTTATTTTTTCTTCATACCTTTGAAGACTTTATCCAAATAATCCAATTGTTTGATGTTGTCATATGTTAAGTGTTCACCATATTTCACATAGCTCTCGTCAATTTCTGCACGTAACTTGTCTTGTATTTTCGGATTTAATGCTAATTCATAGAGCGCATTACTCATAGTCGTTGATGAGGTTTCAAAACCAGCCAGGAAAAATACAAATGCTTGAGAAGCTATCAAATTATCCGTCAATTCTGTAATATTATTTCCTCTTCATTATAAACAATTTAATTCGCCCTTCAATTAATAAATCAAATTTATCAATTTATATATAAAAATTAATTAATTATATTTTAATAAATAAATATAAACATTATATAAAAATTATACATTATGTAAATCAAAATATTCAAACAAGGAAATAGGGAAATCAAGGAATAGGTAAATCAAGACATTACTTTTAGCAACTATTAATCTTTTAATTTTTAAATTTATTAAATAAATTCATGAAACATATAGTTTTCATTGTCACCTATGTATCGTTTATTTTATTTTACGATTTCTTAATTATATTCGAACTATTGTGTAGTTGAAATCTTATACAACACATTTTAACCGACGGATGTCTCGGAAACGTTAGGATGTTTATCTGTAGGATGTTCTCTGGACATTTCTAGAACATCCCTGGGAGATTTGTGTAGTATGGAATATAGTCATAATATATTAATATACATAAAAGTTAATTAATACTTGTATGATTTCATTATTTAGAAAATTGTTCCACACCAGGAAGAAACATAGGTACTAATACTTACCGATATCATCCAATTGATCTGAATTTTTCTTTAATTCACGCAACGTATCAATGAAATCGTGCCTCGTAATGTTATTCATATCTCTGTATTCCATGCTCTCCATGATAACACGTGTAAAAAATTTGGTGCTTTCTGATTGTGGCAGAATGTAACCAAGTAAGTGATACAGTCCTGGTACTATTTCCCTCATTCTTTCTCGCATGACATTTGACCAGGTAGATTCAAAAAATTGTCTACCCATTTTACGAAATTCACTATCTTTATCCGACATTGAATTCATCTCGATACCGAAGGCGCAGCTACCGATAACGTCAGTCGTATATTTGGCCATTAACTCACGACATTCAATGAGTCCATTTTTACTTGCGACTTTTTCCGTATATTGTATAAGATGATCAGCGCATTCGGATATTAAAAAGAACATCTCCTTCAATTTGGCAGACGTAAAAACAGGCGACAGTTTTATTCTTAAGGGTCGCCATCTCTTCGGCTCCAACAAGAAAAGATGTAGCGGTAGAGGATCGGTCTGCAATATAACAAAATGAGAATTGTGATCAAATTTAGGTATCGGAGAATATTTAAGTTACAAAAACTTATATTTTAATGCAAATCTCATAATTTTTATTGCGCCAAATTATTCGAAAAATATAGGAGCATACAAAATCCAGAGTAAGCTATCTTGAGTAAGCTATCTTTTAATTAAGTTAAATTAAAAATTATATGGATAAAAAATTAATTTAATTAAAATTAAATTAAAATTATATTATATTAAATTAATTTAAAATTTAACCTTAGAAAATATTATTTATATTATAAAACAATATAAAATTAGTCTACTTTAAAAGATAAAAGATTTTTATTCAATTTTAATAAAATATTTAGAAAACCGTGCACATGTCTCTCATTTATGCTTCAAAAAATTGTATAAAATAGATATGATAGTCTTACCTTTTCAAAAGTGGGTATTCCTCTACTAGCAAATGTAGAAAAATTTTTAATGAGGACCTCCTTAATTAAATCTGGATCTTTTATTATAAGAACAGGTGTCTTCCTAGTGTATATTCCAACCATTGGTTCATCTTTGTAGTCATTATATACTTTCATCAAATAATCACACATGGATATCTTTGTAAGCGTAACATCTTTAAAATTACCGAATCCCGGTATCGGTCGTGGACCAGGAACGCCACGCGATTTCCAAAAGTCGTAGGATGATGTAAGGAAATAATAAAGACCGAGAATTATAACGGCAATGCTGCATAGTATCTCGAAGGGTTCCATTATTCAATAATCAAGTGATCTTGAAAAAATAAGAAAAATCAACATTCCATTAAATAACATTTTATTTTAAAAATTAATAAAGTTTAGTATTTAATAAAAGATATTTTTTTAATAAAACTTAAATTAAGAAATTTATATATAAAGAGATAAATTTAAATTAGGTTTCAACAAATTTTGAGATTATCAATACTGATCATGAAATCATTTTTACATTTTTAGTATATTATTGTATAGTGCAAGAATAAATATTATTTTGGACAGATAATATTATTTTAAAACAATATATTTAGTTTCTATAGTTTCTATAGTCTTTTAATAACTATCGATGAAAAAAATCTTTATGTTTATGTATTACTTAAAATTCATTTGTATTGTTAATAATGTTAATAATAAGTAATCAATTTTTTGATATACACGTACACACAATTGTTGATATAATCATCATGTTATTGTTATCATAAATATATGTGTGTAATGTATAGATATATGAATTAAATTGCATATTAATTGTATATTAAGTCTTTGTTTTTTAATCAACTTTACACACACACACACACACACACACACACACACACACACACACACACATATCTCATTACCTGAATTGATTAAGAAACATAGAACACAGGATTTAATATACAATTAATATGCAATTTAATGTATATCTATACATTAAATTGGGTCTCGAACCATGCTTGATGCAATCTCTTCTGCCGCGCACCAGGAGGATTATTTGTACATTTGCCAGTAGCGTTGGAGGGTGTCACCGCTGCAGTCCGACCTGCATTAATCGAAAGACTAGGACCATCATCTCTCTGGAGTACCGGTCGTGAGGATCGAGAGAATATACATGTATATATGTATATTGTGATATATGTATATATGTGTATCATTGTATTGTTGACGTGTTATTCTAAAAATACGTGTTATTTGCGATATAAATATCATCACATGCCTCTGTAGTCGAAAGAATAAGATGCCTGCCCTGTAAGCAGGAGATTCAGGTTCGATTCCTGGCTAAGGTGGTATTTTTTCGCAAAATAATTACGAGTTTTCACGATTGGTTCGGGCCCCGCCGTGACGCACACCCATCTTTCTTATCTGTATATTTATAACAATAACATGATTATTATGTCAACAATTATATCAATATGAATAGTCATTATCAAAAATCAAATATATTTTAAAATAATATTGCCTTTTAAAAAAAATATCTTTGTACTTAAATATTACGTAAGAATGATTTGATTGATGAAATCGAAATTTGACATGTGTATTAGTGTATGTGTGGGTGATATGTATAAAATTACTAGTTAATGATATGATTTTATTAACTATTACTCGTAAGGCGATATATATGTATGTACATATACATGTGTAAAAATAAAATTACATGTAATAACAAAATTACATGTAATATCAAAACATTTATCAGAAAAAAACGCTAAATGACTTGATGTTTGCACAAAGACGCAAGACATTACGTTATCAAAATGATATTATGCAAATCATCTTCCATCTATAATTTACATTTTAAGTTTTAATTTATTACTAAACAAGTACAATTTTTCAATTAATTGGATGATCTCACGATTTCTGTCGATTAGCGTCGATTGTTTAAACTTAAATTGAGAAGAAGAATTTTTCCACCAGAATTTTAGCACCAGCCGCTAAGCGCCAGACACGAAGTGATTTTGAGAGACTCTCATGCGAATCTTATTGGAGTAAACAGGTAAAAGAAACAGACTATGAAAGATCGTTCCTCCACTTTAGTAAACTGCAGTTTGCAAGACAACGTCCTCGATCTCGAGCGGTACATCTACTAATAAAGTTGGAATAAAATAGCAAAGGCGTAATAGATGTAGAATAGTGCTGTCTTGATGTCGATTATCCGCGTCTACGATACAGGAAGAAATATTTGGGCGTAATTGGATGCTCATAATTGGATGCGATAATTGAATGCACGCGCGAGCGGTACAGAAACCGAATAGCCGTGATAAGAAATTCGATCATTGGAAAGCGCGTCGCGCTTAAAATGTTCGAATGCTCCACTTGTAACTCATGATATAATATAATATTTGAGAAATTGATAATACTATTCGTTAATAAGATGATGGCACCGACTACGAATTCGTTTTCGGGCGACACGGTGTCTCGGACGAAAAAGGGTCGCCGGGTCTTCTTTGCTTTTCCATTAGAAACGATTACGATGTTTGCATTTGTACTTGATGATGAATGAATGGTGACGATTTCTCTCGAGAGATACATACATATGAAGACTACGTTTTTTTCTTTTCTCTTTTCTTCTGTGGCCGTCGGTCTGAAGGTGAATTACAGAAGTGGATGTATCTGAATGCGGATGGTGCAGTGTGTTCGCGTCCGCGATGTTGCCTTATATCAGCTCCTCGTCACAGTAATTATGAGAGAAGTACTGGATAGGAATACGCGTGTACCAGCTTACAATAATTCTGTACAGATAATACTGACTGTTATTCAAGTTGAGTCGAATTTTTATAGGCATCAGAGCCTGGGTGCTTTTCGAATTACATTTCAAATGCCAAATGTAAAATACTTTAAAAATATATTAAAATGCAAAATATAAGAATAGATTATTCAAATCCATTTTGAATGTAAATAGCTTTTTAAATGATTTCAAATGCAAAATGGTTTTTCCTCGTATATGAGTATTCATACATTTTATTATTTTTTATTTTTATTTAAGCACGCTGTTTGCTTTAAGCAGGAATTGTTCTTCAAAGGTACCATTGTGCTTCGATGGTTAAATTAAATACATATTTAAAGTAGAACTATTTCAAATGTTCAAACCCTGCTCCAGTGATAAAAAAGATGTACATATGCATATGCACATATATATGCACATATATACATATAGAAACAATATTTAATTAAATGCTTTCGTATGTAATAATAATATAACTTAATATAACTTAGTAAAATTTTTTTTATCTAAGAACATATATAAAAATATATATAAATGTATTTTATTATGTATGAAATATATTTATGTACGTTTGTATTAGTTCTTTCTTTTCTTTTTTTGAAATTTCTGACTCTAGCAAACATAAAAATTGGAGCATAAGTTGAATGTAAGAGAAAAGTAACAAAAGCGTAAGCAAATGTTCTAAGGAATGTGAATTAGAACAACGAAATGTAAAAAAAGCATAAGCATTTAAAGAAGCGTAAAAAAGAGCGTTTTCATGCTTCTTTTACATTTTATTGTTCCAGTCTATGCTTTCTAAAACTTTTGCTTACGCTTTCGTCACTCTTTCCTTACATTCAATTTACGCTCGAATTTTTATTTTTGCCAGAGTGTGAGAAACATACTTCATATGTAATTATTAGGTGTACAAAAAAGTTCTGAGCTTTAGATTTCATACAACCGAAATAACAATTTAAATTTTATATATCTTCCCGCCCTTTTGCAGTTTTAAAGCGTTGACATTTGGCCTTCTAAAATGCCATACGGTTTGGCGTTTGATGCACATAACCTCAAAAATCAGTAGTGTTCATGATGGCAATTACAAATAAGGATATTCGATTTTCCATCCACTTCGCGTTTTATCTGAAGAAAAATGCTGCTGAAGCCAATGCAATGATTTGTGCTGCATATGGAGAGAACGCTGTAAGTCATACTACATATAAAAGATGGTATCAAAAATTTCGCCAAGGAGATTTCAGTCTTGAAGATGAACCGCGTGCTGGACGCCCTCAAAAGATTGAAGTGGACGAATTGCAAGCACTGGATATAAACTCTGCGCAAACTGAAAAGGAGCTTGCAGAACAGCTTGGCGTTACGCAGCAAACCATTTCCGTACTTTTACATACGATGGGAAAGGTT
This sequence comes from Pogonomyrmex barbatus, assembly GCF_055798465.1. Classification (NCBI taxonomy): domain Eukaryota; kingdom Metazoa; phylum Arthropoda; class Insecta; order Hymenoptera; family Formicidae; genus Pogonomyrmex; species Pogonomyrmex barbatus. The sequence goes on from NW_028297149.1 coordinate 4,989,058, forward strand.
CAGAAGGAAGGCAGATGGATTCCGCATGAATTTCGAAGATAACAAAAATCGTCGGAGTGACACTGCACTCACTTTGCTTTCAAAGTTCCGGAAAAAAGATTTTCTGCACAAAATCATTACAGGCGATGAAAAGTGGATTCTTTATGATAACCCTAAACGTAGAAAATCATAGGTTGACCCTGTATTGTATTACGAGTTGTTACAATCGAGTGAAACAATCATGGCAAACCGCTACCAACAACAATTGACCAATTTGAGCGATGCATTAGAAGAAAAGAGGCCATTTACTGGCCAAGAACGTCGTAAAGTGATCTTGCTTCATGACAATGCTCGACCACATGTTGCGAAAGCGACTCAGGACCATATCTTTGCGTTAGGCTGGGAACTTCTTCCGCACGCGACGTATAGCCAGACATAGCGCCTTCCGATTACTACCTATTCCGGTCGCTGCAGCATCATTTGGCTGATACACATTTCGTGAGATTTGAAGAGATACGAAAATGCATTGATGCTTTTCGAAGCTGGTGAGCTTCTATCGTCAAGGAATTCGCAAGCTACCCGAAAGATGGCAAAAGGTCATTGATGCAAACAGGGAATATTTCGCTGATTAATATTTTTTTTGTTTGTTTTTGAATAAAGATTGAATTTTACAAAAAAAAGCTCAGAACTTTTTTGTACACCTAATATATATATAATTATATACAAATTATATATATATATATATATATATATATATATATTGTTATATAATTATATACAATATATATATATATATTGTTATATAATTATATACAAATTATATATATATATATATATATATATTGTTGCGGCCGTGCAGTATTCCGGCACTGCTAAAAAATAATCAATATCAATCAATAAGAGTTTGAATAGAGGATCGGCCCTTGGCAACGCGTCGTTCTCCGACTGTTTTACAGCCGATTAGATTTGACAGCCAGATTCCGCGGTGGCCGGACACGTTTCTGTACCGTTGGTTTAATAAAGAACGAGTTTTTCCTAAAACAATGTTCTTCCTTTCCGAAAGCGCTCCGCCGAGTATCGCGATCACGGGAAGTAACGCCGTGGACGCGACAATTTTGGGGGCTCGTCCGGGATCGAATTTTTCGATTCATGTGTGTGTGTGTGTGTGTGTGTGTGTGTGTGTGTGTGTGTGAGATAATGGCGGAGCGACAAACAGAAGAGACGGGGACTGGACAGGAAGAGGCGAAAGGTCGGAGAGTGATCTCTGCGAGAAAAAGGGCTTGTACTCGAGCGGAAGGGAGGCGTCTCCGAACTTGAAGGAGATTCTTCGCTTAACGCTGGAGGAACTTCGCTCTCTGAAGGAGGAGCGCGCTCGTCGAGAGACGGAAACATTTTCAATGCCCGGTCCGCAGGAAGAGATTTCGCAACGTCCGATATCAGGCCAGTCATTTCCTTTTTCAAATTTTAGTTCCGACTTGAAACTTAAGCTCGATATTTACGACGATAGTGTTCCGTTGCGTGAATATCTTATGCAGTTTAATTTAATTACTCGGGCGAATAATTTGGGAAACGCGGAGAAGGCTGTCGTATTAGCGTCATGTCTCCGAGGAAAAGCGCTTGCGATTTTGGAAGGGGGCACGGATTTTGAGAACTCTCAATTTGAAAATTTGGTCACGCGTTTAGAGCTACGTTTTGGAGAAAATTTATTCTCGCAAAATTATTATTATCAATTTACGAATCGAAAACAGAAATTCGGAGAAGATTTAGCTACATTAGGCTCGGATATCGAGCGTTTATCTCGATTAGCTTATCCTGAATGTTCTCCTGGAGTTCGTGACAAAATTACTTGTTCTCAATTTGTAGTTGCATTGTCTGATGTGAATGTTAAACAGACATTGCAGCTAGAAGGGTTAACGTCTTTGAGGGCCGCGGTAGAAAGAGCTTTGGCTATTAAAATTATTAGGGAGAATTGTTTAAAAGAGCGGAGAAATTTTAATTTTAAGGAGGTTAAAGATTGCTCGAATTATAAGAGCAATCCTGATTTAAACAAGTTCAAAGTAAAATCTCGTGGCCATGTAACGCGGTCACCTCGCTCGACGCTCGGATCGGCTCGTCGGTGTCCGGGTTCGAGAGGAGGGGAGACTCAGGCGTACGCGACCACAAGTGGCGGCGTGAAAAAGATAGTTTATTTAGCGAAAGATAGATACAGTGTGCAGGGCCAGGAGATGTCGCAGTGTCGCTGGTAGCAAAGCGGAGACGCAATTGGTTGGCGCAAGGCGATGAGATGCGCAGAACAGGTGCGGTGTGCGGTCGGCAACGGTCGATTTACACGGCGTGATTATCACTAGGGATCTTAGGATTACGGACTTATAACTAGCGGCCTTAATCTCTATCGCATGCACTTACTAGCTAGTGTCAGGCGGGACGGTTAGGTATTGCGGGCAGGGTCGAGTGCCACGTCGAGCCCTGCCTTCGCAACGGAAACCGGTGACACCCGGTGGAGCTGAGTGAAACCTCAGCCCGAGGAGCGGTGGCAGGAGTCGGAGAAACCCGACAGAGCTGAGTGAGACCTCAGCCCGTGGAGCGGTGACAGGAGTCGGTGAAACCCGACAGAGCTGAGTGAAACCTCAGCCCGTGGAGCGGTGACAGGAGTCGGTGAAACCCGACAGAGCTGAGTGAAACCTCAGCCCGTGGAGCGGTGACAGGAGTCGGTGAAACCCGACAGAGCTGAGTGAAACCTCAGCCCGTGGAGCGGTGACAGGAGTCGGTGAAACCCGACAGAGCGTGGAACGAGGGGATTAAATTTTAAGAAAAAGAAGAATTTTAAAATTCAAGAGAAAAAGGAATGTTGGCATTGCGGAAAACAAGGGCACTTCCGTTTCGAGTGTCCATCACTTTCTGTTTCACAGCAGGGAAAATAGGTTTTGTCGAACTTACAGGGGCGGGCTCGACAAATGAAAGAAATGCTCCAGGTGTTTGTAGGCGTTTTGAGAGAGGGTGTGAAAAATCAGGAAATTTTGTTTTTCAAGGCTCTCTTAATGGGAAAGATTGTTTTTTTAAATTGGATACGGGCTCCGATGTGACCTTGGTGAGTAATAAATTTATAGGGAGAAAAGGGAAGCGTTTTTCAGCAAGGGAAGAAAATTTGAGATATCCTATTCGGGGGAAAGAGTCCCGATCATCCGAGTTTTAAAATATTTGCTAAGATAAAGTTAGGGAGATTTAATTTAGAGTTACCGATTTTCGTTGCCGATATTGGAGAGGATTGTATTTTGGGCGCGGATTTCTTTTCACGAAATAGGGATGCAAACTGTAATAGAATCTTTTATCCGTGGAGGTCATAGGGAAGATTTTTGTCGTCGAATTAAGCAAGAGGACGAAGCTGTGCCCGCGGAGTTGGAAGAATTCTTTAATAATAATTCCCGAGAGTTGGAGGAAGATCAGAGAATAGTTTTCGCTACATTGTTGCGAGAATTTCGTGACGTGTTTTCGGAGCAAGCTGTTGCAGGAAAGTATGAAGTTCTTCAACATAAAATTGAATTAATGGATTCTTATCCTATCAAACAGGCTCCTAGGAGAATTCCAATTCATATACGTTCAGAAGTTGAAAAAATTATGGAGGACATGAAAGAATAAGGGGTAATTGAAGAATCTTCAAGCCCTTAGATTCCAGCAGTTTTGGTAAAGAAGAAAGATGGATCTCTTAGATTTTGCATTGATTTTCGGAAATTGAATGCGGTTACGAAAAAAGATTCTTATCCGCTACCAAGGGTTGACGATCTTCTTGATCAGTTATCGGGAAATGCCTGGTTTTCTACTCTGGATTTGAAGAGTGGTTATTGGCAACTGAAAATTCGTCCCGAAGATAGGGAAAAGACTGCTTTTTCTGTGGGGAATGGACTTTGGCAATTTGTTGCAATGCCTTTTGGTCTGTGTAATGCCCCTGCTACCTTTGAACGTCTTATGGAACAGGTTCGGGGTTTACTTTCGAAAATTTGCCTGGTTTATTTAGATGATGTGATAGTATTTGGCAAAACCTTTGAGAAAATGAAAAAGAATTTAAGAGAGGTTCTTCTAAGATTTCGTGCTGCGAAACTTAGTGTTAACCCAAAGAAATGTGATTTATTTAGGAGACAGGTAAAATATTTGGGTCATGTTGTTTCTTCTGCCGGGATCCTGAGAAGACTGAAGCGGTCACTGAGTGGCCAGTTCCTCAAAATAAGAAACAGGTCTGAAGTTTTCTTGGATTTTATTCTTATTATCGGAAGTTTGTTAAGGGATTTTCTTCAATCAGAGGCGAAGCCTCTGTTTAAGTTAACTGAGAATTTGACTAAATTTGAATGGATTGAGCAATGTCAAAAAGCATTTTTGAGGTTAAAACAGGCATTAATGTTTGCACCTCTTCTTTCCTTTCCGAAGGGGGAAGGAAAGATGATTTTGGATACGGATGCTTCAGGTTTTGAAATAGGGGCGGTACTTTCACAAGTTCAGGACGACTATGAGAGGGTCATTGCTTATTATAGTCGGGTTTTGAACAAACCTGAGCGGAATTATTGCACAATAAGAAGAGAGTTATTAGCTTTGGTAGATTCGATGAAACATTTTCATCATTATTTGTACGGAAAAAGTTTCTCTATTCGAATCTGATCATGCTTCTTTGAGATGGTTGATGTCCTTCAAAGACTTGGAGGGACAATTGGCTCGCTGGATGGAAAGGTTACAACAATACGATTTTGATGTTGCTCATCGAAAGGGGATTATACACGATAATGTCGATGGTCTTTCGAGACTTGTGTAAAAGAAAAATGTAGATTCTGTTCTAAAGTGGAAGTTCAGAGAGGTTTTTTTGAGGATAAAGTAGTTGCTCGTATTGTTTTGCGTGAGGATTCTTCTGAGGATTGGCGAAGGGCTCAAATAGAGGATCAGGAACTGGCAATGTTTTTACTTGCCAAAGAAAATGATTTGCAACCTTCTTGGGAGGAAGTTTCTTCGAAAGGATTGTCAGCCAAGATTTATTGGCATCAATGGCATGCCTTGGAAGTCCAAAATGGGATTTTGCATAAGAGATGGGAGGCTCCTAATTTGAAAAACAGTTTTCTTCAGTTGATGGTCCCGCGAAGCAAAGTAAAGCAGATTTTAGAAGAAGCTCATGATACTCCTTCTGGAGGGCATTTCGGGATCAATAAAACGCTGGAAAAGATCCGGAAACGTTTTTATTGAGCAACCTGTAAGAAGGATGTTGAGGAATGGTGCAGAACCTGTAAGATTTGTATTGCGAAGAGGGGTGCTGCAGATAAGGGGAAATTTCCTTTGCAAATCTTTAATTCGGGAGCTTCTTTTGAGAGGATTCAGATGGATATTTTAGGCCCGTTACCTGTTTCTTTTTCAGGCAATAAGTATCTCCTAGTTGTTGTTGATTGTTTTACTAAATGGGTAGAGGCTTTTCCTTTGAAAAATATGAGAGCTACTACGGTAGCAGAAATTTTTGTTAATCAGGTTGTTTCTAGATATGGGGTCCCGTTGGAACTTCATACTGATCAGGGAAGGAATTTTGAATCACAGCTCTTTCAAGAATTGATGAGAATTTTGGGAATTAGGAAAACGAGGACGACCGCTCTTCATCCTCAGTCTGATGGTCAAGTTGAAAGACAACATCAGACAATTTTACAGTATTTGTCAAAGTTTATTGAAAAGAATCAAAAGGATTGGGATCCGTTGGATTCCCATGTTTCTTCTTGCCTATAGGACTTCTAAACATGAGGCTACAGGCGTAACTCCTTCAGAATTGTTTTGCGGAAGAGATCTTACCTTGCCGATGGATTTGCTAAGAGGTACTCCTCCCAGTTATGGTTTTTCCGAGTCAGCGGAGGAGTGCGTTCGAAATTTGCGACAGAAGCTGGATGAAATTCATCAGAGAGTAAGAAAGAGATTAGAATCAAGGTCTTTGAAGATCAAATGCCGCTATGATCGAAAGGCTAGGCATCCCGTTTTTGAGGAAGGACAGAAGGTTTGGTTATTTAATCCTCATCGTAAGAAGGGTAGGTCTCTTAAACTACAGAACGATTGGGAGGGGCCTTTTGAGATAATTAAGAAAATTAGTGATGTAGTTTTCTGTATTTCTCATTCAGATGGTCGGAAAAGCAAGGTTGTGCATGCCGACAGGTTAGCTCGTATAGAGAAAGGGAAGAATTCTAAGAAGAGATTTTCGGGGCCCGGTTTTCCAATTTCGACATTAATTTTATTTCTTGTTAATTGTTTTGAGTTACTGTGTTCTGTTTTATCTTCCTTTAAACTTCCTTCCGTCATGAGAAGATCCTTGAGCCTGAGCTCCAAGCAAGATCTTCAAGCTCGTGCTTCAAACTGAAAAGAAGTCTGCCTCGCCCCCGGTTTTCCGAGTCGTGGTTTTTCCGGGGGACGATGGGCGAATGCCGAGGCAGGGGCTTAGTGTATCTTTTTGAAAGACGTAAGGATCCACAACGATTACCCCCACTTTGCCCGAAAAATGGAAGAGAGAAGTGCGCAAAGCTCAAGACGAAGAGTCAAGAGTGAAACGCACGAAAATTTCAAGAACAAGATTCTTCTGAAGAGTAGAGAAGACTGGGATTGGAAGTAGCGGCGCCCGGTAACCTGAGGCAGCAGCCCAGAGTAGGGCAGGAAGTCGCCAGGAGCCCAGAAGTCTTTTCCAAGAGGAAGTTCTTGAAAGAGGAAGAATTGTCGGGACGACAATTTTATGAAGAGGGGGGCAGTGTTGCGGCCGTGCGGTATTCCGTTCGGCGCTGCTAAAAAATAATCAACATCAATCGATAAGAGTTTGAATAGAGGATCGGCCCTTGGCAACGCGTCGTTCTCCGACTGTTTTACAGATTTGACGGCCAGATTCCGCGGTGGCCGGACGCGTTTCTGTACCGTTGGTTTAATAAAGAGCGAGTTTTTCCTAAAACAGTGTTCTTCCTTTCCGAAAGCGCTCCGTCGAGTATCGCGATCACGGGAAGTAACGCCGCGAACGCGACAATATATATATATATATATATATATATATATATATATATATAAAATTATATATTTTTATATATTTATGTTTTATATATTTATATATATTTATGTGTCTTGCAAAAAAATTTTTTAGCACGAGAATATACTGGATTCAGAGCGATCGTTTGTCCTTAAAATGTTACATTCTTGAGTCGATTCTAAGACGATTTTTTTTCTATCAAATTTTTATTAGAAACTTCCTTTTTTAATTATAAGAGAAACAGTTGATTTAAGGGTCACATACAGAAGAAGTCAGGAGCGGTGCTCACTGTCCAATGTGGGCGATTACGTGGGACACTCACTGCGATCAGATAATTTCTACACGCGAGTGTAGATTGACACATGCATGCATTTTCTAACACACACGCGCGCGCGCACACACACATACATATGCACTCTCGCGGCATGCGCACGTGCGCATAGCAACTTCTCTCGTATGATATGTCAAATTTTGACATTTCATTATATGATTATGATTAAATACAACGCATAGGCAGTGTACTTATTTTCTATGCTTCTATGCTAGATATGATCTAATTAATAAAATATTTCATTATCATTGTATTTCAACGTTATATCCATATACTTTGCATATGTCGTAATATTTCGTTATTGAATTGATATTGATATTTTGTGATATGTTCCAGTATTAATTATACGTATGTAATATACAAATAGGGTTCGTAAAAAAACAAAAATAATTTCTCGATAAAAATATAATAGAATATCATAGCAATATATTTGTATAATAATCTCAATTGACGTTTTAAGAGGGCCCTTGTGGTAGCACATTTATCACTTGTTATATCATGCCTGAGCGCGCGAAATGTTAGCTTTATTGTTACGTCCAACCCGAGGTAAATATATTTATATATATATATATTTTTTTTTTAAATGGATGGGGAAGGACGCTCCAAATACCCTCTCGCAGATGGCCGCGCTGAGGCGTCCCTACGAGTCGGACACACTGTGCAGAGCCACGAGTGCGAGTCAACGTCTTGAAAAAGACGCTATGACTTCGACTGCGTGATGTGCGTCCGCCGTAATTTAGGCAAGAGAATTTAATCTCTTTTGCCAGGGACCATGCGCGAATCTTAGGATAACGAGAAATGAAAGAGGGAGCAAATAACTAAACGATAAATAATTTAAATTTTACAATGTAATTAATAATTTTAAAACGATTACAGAGTTAGGTAGCTACAAGATCGTATCATTATTTTTTGCGTTGAAATATATTTACTGACGATATATTTACAAAAAATATAAAACAAGAAGGATGTTACGTACAGAAATTCGTGTGTTCTAAAAATTGACGGATGTATTGTTTGGTTTTCTGTGTATAAATTCTATTAATCTATTAGTTTAGTATTTTTAATCTGTTATTAATCTATTTTAAATTTGTATTTTGTTGTCTGTGTGTGGTTGTTTCTGAGAGGAGGTCGGGTTTTCGCTAGTGAGATCTAGGGGAGGAGGGGAAGGAGTCCGTAGTTCGCAGAACTCGTCCAAGGATTTCTGGGTGCGGAAATCTGGATATATCTGAAGGTCATGGCGCTCTGGGAAGAGTACACTGAAATCTGGGGGTGATCCAGATTCAGCTGGTTTGATCGGGGAATAGGATGGAGGAGATATGTGTAAATAATGGGGTCTCCTGCTGGAACAACTCGTGGTTTCTTGACGTGTCAAAATCTCGGATGTCCTAGGCGAAGGATAGTTCCCCGATTGAACGAACTCGCTTGTTCCGACGGTAACGGAGCCTCTTCAGGGCTCGCCTCCGTCTTTGAGCGTCGGAGAGAGTGGATGATGCAGCTTTCACTAAAAGAAATGGATTTGGAATATGAAGGAAATGTCATTAGTCGCGAACCTTAAGGCTATCTCTGAAATATTTCAGGAAACCGAGAGATCCGATAGAGGAGAGAAATTAAAAAAGGAAAGAGAAAATTGTGAGAGAGGAGAGAAAAAGGAAAAGAATAGATTTCCCGAATTATTCGGCAGCCATGAACCTGCTGAGTGCTCCGCAACGCATAGGGAGCCCGAGAGGACGGCCCAAGCAAAGAAAGAAAGAGAAAAGAAAAAGAAAAAGGAAATAGAAGTGTAAGGAGAACGGCAGAGGATAGAAAGGATGTAAGGGAGGAATGAGAAAGTATAAGGAGAAGAGACCCGAAAACTATTATTAGGGAATTTTTTATGTGTAATTAAACTTACTTTTACTCTGGAGACTTGAGACGAAGGCGGGATGAAGGCGGTAATGGTGTCGTCAGGAAATTTGATCACTTGTACTTATTGATTATTTTCGACTGACACCGACTGAATTATTGACAAACTAAATTATCGACAAACTGATAAACTGAAAATGTTCCGACCGTGTAAAAAAAAGGACGTAGCAGAGAGTGTTCCGTGCCTTTAAGGGCACTATATATATATATATATATATGATTTCGTTGAGGAGAACATCTGTACACGTGTTGTTTTTCCGCGATTAGGATAATAGGGATTATCCGCTTAGCCAAATTCTTAGTAACCGACTCCTGGAAGAGATCAGTTGCGTAGCCGTCGCGATCGTAACAGAACATGTGTCATCCGTTTATCTGCTTAACTAAATTCTAATAACTGATATCCGAAAGAGAAGAATCGTGCAGTCGTCAAGATGTAACATCGGTGTACTTCCGCGATTAAGATAATAGGAATTATCCGCTTAGCCGAATTCTAGAAACCGACCCCCGGAAGAGATCAGTTGCGTAACCGTCGCGATCGAACAGAGTAACAGAACATGTGTCACTCATTTATCGCTTAATTAAATTCTAATAACAGATACCCGAAAGAGAAGAATCGTGCAGTCATCACAACACTATAATTAGTTGACTTAAATTGCTTAATTTAAAAACTTACAGCCTCGGCATTTTCGTATTAGAATTTTCGTCTTATTTTTAAGTCAGGAATATAAAGATTATTCAGATTATTAAGATATATAAATATAAATTTAAAATTAAACTATCTAATTACAAATACTAATTAACTAATACAATTAACTCATACAATCACAATTGAGAGAATATCAATAAAGCAGTCAATACAAATCAGTATTGATAAAAACTTCCTCCACCATTTATTACGTATGTCGTATGTTTTAAGGAAATAAATGAAACTTATACTAGGTTCGATCAATTTTAACTATTTTCAAATATATTCCGCCTATCGGTGATAATATAAAAGTAAAAGTCTTAGGATCATTTATATAACGTTTCATAGTTTTTTCGCAAGTTTCGACTTTATAGTTTCGTAATATCTTTATAAGCCCGACTTTGCTCTGATAAACGGCGAAGCGAGCACCTAAAAAAAAAAATAGTCATTATAAATTAGACCAAGATTTAAATTTAAAAACATTTTCTGGCTGAAAATACAGGAAAAAACTAGTAAATGATATTTAAATTTATTCTACTGTACCAATACAATTTCTTGGTCCATCGCCAAAAGGTAAATAGACCATCGAGTGCCTACTTTTCACAGCTTCATCATCAAATCTTTTTGGATCGAAAACGTCAGGCTCTGGATAAATGTTCGGATCTCGATGAATTGCGTAAGCAGGAATCCATACCCTCATGCCTTTTGGTATACTAATTTTAGTACCCTCAAAGGTATAATTTGATGTAGTTTGTCTCATAAGAATTGACCCTGGCGGGTATTTTCGCAAAGTTTCTGTTAAAAATAATGTTAAATGAAAATATTTATGTCTATTAAAAAATTACGATTAGATTTAAGTTTATTAACATTGATATTATATCTTTAAAAAAAATATACAAGAATATATTATATTTTTTCTTCATACCTTTGAAAACTTTATCTAAATAATCCAATTGTTTAATATTGTCACATGTTAAGCGTCCACCATGTTTCGCATAGCATTCGTCAATTTCTGCACGTAACTTGTCTTGTATTTTCGGATTTAATGCTAATTCATAGAGCGCATTACTCATAGTCGTTGACGAGGTTTCAAAACCAGCAAGGAAAAATACAAATGCTTGAGAAGCTATTAAATTATCCGTCAATTCTGTAATATTATTTCCTCTTTATAATAAACAATTTAATTCACCCTTCACTTAATGAATCAAATTTATTAATTTATATATAAATATAATTTATATATAAATATTATATTCCAATAAATAAATGTATACAAATTATATATATTATATTATATATATTATATATATATATATATATATATATATATATTTTATATATATTATATAGAAATATTATACAAAAAATATACATTACATAAACCAAAATATTCAAACAAAGAAATAGATAAATCAAGATATTATTTTTAACGGCTATTAATCTTTTAATTTTTAAATTTATTAAATAAATTCATGAATATAGCATTTATTGCCACCTATGTATCGTTTATTTTACGGTTTCTTAATTATATTCGAACTATTGTGTAGTTAAAATCTTATACAGCACATTTTATTCAAAGGATGTCTCGGAAGTTAGGGTGTTTTTTATCCATAGGATATTCTTTGGACATTTCTAGGACATCCCTTGGAGATCTGTATTATATGGGATACAGTCATAATATATTAATGAAAACGAAAGTTGATTACTATTTGCATGATTTCGTCATTTAGAAAATTGTTCCATACCAGGAAGAAACAATATATAGGTACTAATACTTACCGATATCATCCAATTGATCTGAATTTTTCTTTAATTCACGCAACGTATCAATGAAATCGTGCCTGGTAATGTTATTCATATCTCTGTATTCCATGCTCTCCATGATAACACGTGTAAAGAATTTGGTGCTTTCTGATTGTGGCAGAATGTAACCAAGTAAGTGATACAGTCCTGGTACTATTTCCCTCATTCTTTCTCGTATGACATTTGACCAGGTAGGTTCAAAAAATTTTTTACCCATCTTACGAAATTCACCATCTTTATCCGACATTGAATTCATCTCGATACCGAAGGCACAGCTACCGATAACATCAGTCGTATATTTGGCCATTAACTCACGACATTCAATGAGTCCATTTTTACTTGCGACTTTTTCCGTATATTGTATAAGATGATCAGCGCATTCGGATATTAAAAAGAACATCTCCTTTAATTTGCCAGATGTAAAAACAGGCGACAGTTTTATTCTTAAGGGTCGCCATCTCTTCGGCTCCAACAAGAAAAGATGTAGCGATAGAGGATCGGTCTGCAATATAACAAAATGAGAATTGTGATCAAATTTAGGTATCGGAGAATATTTAAGTTACAGAAACTTATATTTTAATGCAAATCTCATAATTTTTATTGCGCCAAATTATTCGAAAAATATAGGAGCATACAAAATCCAGAGTAAGCTATCTTGAGTAAGCTATCTTTTAATTAAGTTAAATTAAAAATTATATGGATAAAAAATTAATTTAATTAAAATTAAATTAAAATTATATTATATTAAATTAATTTAAAATTTAACCTTAGAAAATATTATTTATATTATAAAACAACATAAAATTAGTCTACTTTAAAAGATAAAAGATTTTTATTCAATTTTAATAAAATATTTAGAAAACCGTGCACATGTCTCTCATTTATGCTTCAAAAAATTGTATAAAATAGATATGATAGTCTTACCTTTTCAAAAGTGGGTATTCCTCTACTAGCAAATGTAGAAAAATTTTTAATGAGGACCTCCTTAATTAAATCTGGATCTTTTATTATAAGAACAGGTGTCTTCCTAGTGTATATTCCAACCATTGGTTCATCTTTGTAGTCATTATATACTTTCATCAAATAATCACACATGGATATCTTTGTAAGCGTAACATCTTTAAAATTACCGAATCCCGGTATCGGTCGTGGACCAGGAACGCCACGCGATTTCCAAAAGTCGTAGGATGATGTAAGGAAATAATAAAGACCGAGAATTATAACGGCAATGCTGCATAGTATCTCGAAGGGTTCCATTATTCAATAATCAAGTGATCTTGAAAAAAATAAGAAAAATCAACATTCCATTAAATAAAATTTTATTTTAAAAATTAATAAAGTTTAGTATTTAATAAAAGATATTTTTTTAATAAAACTTAAATTAAGAAATTTATATATAAAAAGATAAATTTAAATTAGGTTTCAACAAATTTTGAGATCATCAATACTGATCATGAAATCAATTTACATTTTTAGTATATTATTGTATAGTTTAGTATATTATTGTATAGTGCAAAAATAAATATTATTTTGGACAGATAATTTTATTTTAAAACAATATATTTAGTTTCTGTAGTCTTTTAGTAATTATCGATGAAAAAAATCTTTATGTTTATGCATTGCTTAAAATAAGAAGGGAGGATGTGTGTCACGACGGGGTCCGACCACGAACCAGTCGTGAAAACTCGTAATTCTTTTGCGAAAAAATATCACCTCAGCCAGGAATCGAACCTGGATCTCCTGCTTATCGGGTAGGCATCTTATCCTTTCGATTACCGAGGCATGTGACGATATTTATCGCAAATAACGTATTTAGAATAACACGTCACAATACAATGATACACACACACACACACACACACACACACACACACACACACACACACACACACACACACATATATATATATATATACATATACGTGTATTCTTTCGAATCCCCACGACCGGTACATTTGTATTGTTAATAATGTTAATAATAAGTAATAAATTTTTTGATATACATACACTCACACAATTGTTGATATAATCATGTTATTGTTATCATAAATATATATGTGTAATGTATAGATATATATGAATTAAATTGCATATTAATTGTATATTAAGTCTTTGTTTTTTAATCAACTTTACACACACACACACACACACACACACACACACACACACACACATCTGAATTGAGTAAGAAACATAGAAAACAGGATTTTATATACAATTAATATGCAATTTAATGTATATCTATACATTAAATTGGGGACTCGAGTCATGCTTGCAATCTTTCCTGCCGCGCACCAGGAGGATTATTTGTATATTTGTCAGTAGCGTTGGAGGGTGTCATTGCTGCAGTCCGATCTGCATTAATCGAGAGACTAGGACCATCATCTCTCTGGAGTACCGGTCGTGAGGATCGAGAGTGTATACGAGAGTGTACATGTATATATGTATATTGTGATATATGTATATATGTGTATCATTGTATTGGTGACGTGTTATTCTAAAAATACGTTATTTGCGATAAATATCATCACATGCCTCTGTAGTCGAAAGAATAAGATGCCTGCCCTGTAAGCAGGAGATTCAGGTTCGATTCCTGGCTAAGGTGGTATTTTTTCGCAAAATAATTACGAGTTTTCACGATTGGTTCGGGCCCCACCGTGACGCACACCCATCTTTCTTATCTGTATATTTATAACAAAAACATGATTATTATATCAACAATTATATCAATATATATAATAATAGAATAGTCATTATCAAAAATCAAATATATTTTAAAATAATATTGCCTTTTAAAAAAAATATCTTTGTACTTAAATATTACGTAAGAATGATTTGATTGATGAAATCGAAATTTGACATGTGTATTTGTGTATGTGTGGGTGATGTGTAAAATTATTAGTTAATGATATGATGTTATTAACTATTACTCGATAAGGCGATATATATGTATGTACATATACATGTGTAAAAATAAAATTACATGTAATAACAAAATTACATGTAATATCAAAACATTTATCAGAAAAAAACGCTAAAAGACTTGATGTTTGCACAAAGACGCAAGACGTTACGTTATCAAAATGATATTATGCAAATCATCTTCCATCTATAATTTACATTTTAAGTTTTAATTTATTACTAAACAAGTACAATTTTTCAATTAATTCGATGATCTCACGATTTCTGTCGACTAGCGTCGATTGTTTAAATTTAAATTGAGAAGAAGAATTTTTCCACCAGAATTTTAGCACCAGCCGCTAAGCGCCAGACACGAAGTGATCTTGAGAGACTCTCATGCGAATCTTATTGGAGTAAACAGGTAAAAGAAACAGACTATGAAAGATCGTTCCTCCACTTTAGTAAACTGCAGTTTGCAAGACAACGTTCTCGAGCGGTACATCTACTAATAAAGTTGGAATAAAATAGCAAAGGTGTAATAGATGTAGAATAGTGCTGTCTTGATGTCGATTATCCGCGTCTACGATACAGGAAGAAATATTTGGGCGTAATTGGATGCTCATAATTGGATGCGATAATTGAATGCACGCGCGAGCGGTACAGAAACCGAATAGCCGTGATAAGAACTTCGATCATTGGAAAGCGCGTCGTTAAAATGTTCGAATGCTCCACTTGTAACTCATGATATAATATAACACTTGAGAAATTGATAATACTGTTCGTTAATAAGATGATGGCACCGACTACGAATTCGTTCGTCGGGCGACACGGTGTCTCGGACGACGAAAAAAGGTCGCCGGGTCTTCTTTGCTTTTCCATTAGAAACGATTACGGTGTTTGCATTTGTACTTGATGATGAATGAATGGTGACGATTTCTCTCGAGAGATACATACATATGAAGATGAGACTACGTTTTTTTCTTTTCTCTTTTCTTCTGTGGCCGTCGATCTGAAGGTGAATTACAGAAGTGGATGTATCTGAATGCGGATGGTGCAGTGTATTCGCGTCCGCGATATTGCCTTATATCAGCTCCTCGTCACAGTAAGTATGAGAGAAGTACTGGATAAGAATACGCGTGTACAGCTTTCAATAATTCTGTACAGATAATACTGACTGTTATCATTCATGTTGAGTCGAATTTTTATAGGCATCAGAGCCTGGGTGCTTTTCGAATTACATTTCAAATGCCAAATGTAAAATACTTTTAAAATATTTAAAAAAATGCAAAATATAAGAATAGATTATTCAAATCCATTTTGAATGTAGCTTTTTAAATGGTTTCAAATGCAAAACGGTTTTTCCTCGTATGGGTATTCATACATTTTATTATTTTTTATTTCTATTTAAGCACGCTGTTTGCTTTAAGCAGGAATTGTTCTTCAAAGGTGTCATTGTGCTTCGATGGTTAAATTAAATACATATTTAAAGTAGAACTATTTCAAATGTTCACACCCTGCTCCAGTGATAAAAAAGATGTACATATCCATATGCACATACATATGCACATATATACATATAGAAGCAATATTTAATTAAATGCTTTCGTATGTAACAATAATATAACTTAATATAACTTAGTAAAATTTTTTTTTATCTAAGAACATATAAAAATATATATAAATGTATTTTATTATATATGAAATATATTTATGTACGTTTGTATTAGTTCTTTCTTTTTTTTTTGAAATTTCTGACTCTAGCAAACATAAAAATTGGAGCATAAGTTGAATGTAAGAGAAAAGTAACAAAAGTAAGCAAATGTTCTAAGGAATGTGAATTAGAACAACGAAATGTAAAAAAAGCATAAGCATTTAAAGAAGCGTAAAAAAGAGCATTTTCAAAAGAGCATTTCTTTTATATTTTATTGTTCCAATCTATGTTTCCTAAAACATTTGCTTACGCTTTCGTTACTCTTTCCTTACATTCAACTTACGCTTGAATTTTTATTTTTGCCAGAGTGTGAGAAACATACTTCATATGTAATTATTAGGTGTACAAAAAAGTTCTGAGCTTTAGATTTCATACAACCGAAATAACGATTTAAATTTTATATATCTTCCCGCTCTTTTGCAGTTTTAAAGCGTTGACATTTGGCCTTCTAAAATGCCATACGGTTTGGCGTTTGATGCACATAACCTCAAAAATCAGTAATGTTCATGATGGCAATTACAAATAAGCATATTCGATTTTCCATCCACTTCGCGTTTTATCTGAAGAAAAATGCTGCTGAAGCCAATGCAATGATTTGTGCTGCATATGCAGAGAACGCTGTAAGTCATATTACATGTAAAAGATGGTATCAAAAATTTCGCCAAGGAGATTTCAGTCTTGAAGATGAACCGCGTGCTGGATGCCCTCAAAAGATTAAAACGGACGAATTGCAAGCACTGCTGGATATAATCTCTGCGCAAACTGAAAAGGAGCTTGCAGAACAGCTTGGCGTTACGCAGCAAACCATTTCCGTACGTTTACATACGATGGGAAAGGTTCAGAAGGAAGGCAGATGGGTTCCGCATGAATTGTCCGAAGACAACAAAAATCGTCTGCGTGACACTGCACTCATTTTGCTTTCAAAGTTCCGGAAAAAAGATTTTCTGCACAAAATCATTACAGGCGATGAAAAGTGGATTCTTTATGATAACCCTAAACGTAGAAAATCATAGGTTGACCCTGTATTGTATTACGAGTTGTTACAATCGAATGAAACAATCACGGCAGACCGCTACCAACAACAATTAACCAATTTGATGCAACCAATTTGATGCAATTGACCAATTTGAAGCGATGCATTAGAAGAAAAGAGGTCATTTACTGGCCAAGAACGTCATAAAGTGATCTTGCTTCATGACAATGCTCGACCATATGTTGCGAAAGCGACTCAGGACCATATCTTTGCGTTAGGCTGGGAACTTCTTCCGCACGCGACGTATAGCCAGACATGGCGCCTTCCGATTACTACCTATTCCGGTCGCTGCAGCATCATTTGACTCATACACATTTCGTGAGATTTGAAGAGATACGAAAATGCATTGATGACTTTTCGAAGCTGGTGAGCTTCTATCGTCAAGGAATTCGCAAGCTACCCGAATGGCAAAGGTCATTGATGCAAACGGGGAATATTTCGCAGATTAATATTTTTTTGTTTGTTTTTGAATAAAGATTAAATTTTACAAAAAAAAGCTCAGAATTTTTTTGTACACCTAATATATATATTTATATATAATTATATACGAATTATATATATATATATAAAATTATATATATTTTTATATATTTATGTTTTATATATTTATATATATTTATGTCTTGCAAAAAAATTTTTTAGCACGAGAATATACTGGATTCAGAACGATTGTTTGTCCTTAAAATGTTACATTCTTGAGTCGATTCTAAGACGATTTTTTTTCTATCAAATTTTTATTAGAAAAAATTTCCTCTTTTCCTCTTTTAATTATAAAGGAAAACAGTTGATTTAAGGGTCGCATACAGAAGAAATCAGGAGCGGTGCTCACTGTTCAACGTGGGCGATTACATGGGGCACTCGCTGCGATCAGCTAATTTCTACACGCGAGTGTAGATTGACACATGCATGCATTTTCTAACACACACGCGCGCGCGCGCGCGCACACACACACACACACACACACACACGCGCACACGCACTCTCGCGGCATGCGCACGTGCGCATAGCAACTTTTCTCGTATGATATGTCAAATTTTGACATTTCATTATATGATTATGATTAAATACAACGCATAGGCAGTGTACTTATTTTCTATGCTTAGATATGATCTAATTAATAAAATATTTCATTATCATTTCAACGTTATATCGATATACTTTACATATGTCGTAATATTTCGTTATTGAATTGATATTGATATTTTGTGATATGTTCCAGTATTAATTATACGTATGTAATATACAAATAGGTTTCGTAAAAAAACAAAAATAATTTCTCGATAAAAATATAATAAAATATCATATCAATATATTTGTATAATAATCTCAATTGACGTTAAGAGGGCCCTTGTGGTAGCACATTTATCACTTGTTATAATGCCTGAGCGCGCGAAATGTTAGCTCTGTGATTAGTTGACTTTAATTGCTATTAATTTAAAAACTTATAGCCTCGGCATTTTCGTATTAGAATTTTCGTCTTATTTTTAAGTCAAGAATATGAAGATTATTCAGATTATTAAGATATATAAATATAAATTTAAAATTAAACTCTAATCTAATTACAAATACTAATACAATTAACTAATACAATCACAATTGAGAGAATATCAATAAAGCAGTCGATACAAATCAGTATTGATAAAAACTTCCTCCACCATTTATTACGTATGCCGTATGTTTTAAGGAAATAAATGAAACTTATACTAGGTTCGATCAATTTTAACTATTTTCAAATGTATTCCGCCTATCGGTGATAATATAAAAGCTTTAGGATCATTTATGTAACGTTTCATGGTTTTTTCGCAAGTTTCGACTTTGTAGTTTCGTAATATCTTTATAAGCCCGACTTTGCTCTGATAAACGGCGAAGCGAGCACCTAAAAAAAAATAGTCATTATATAATTAGACCAAGATTTAAATTTAAAAACATTTTCTGGCTGAAAATACAGGAAAAAACTAGTAAATGATATTTAAATTTATTCTACTGTACCAATACAATTCCTTGGTCCATCGCCAAAAGGTAAATAGACCATCGAGTGCCTACTTTTCACAGCTTCATCATCAAATCTTTCTGGATCGAAAACGTCAGGCTCTGGATAAATGTTCGGATCTCGATGAATTGCGTAAGCAGGAATCCATACCCTCACGCCTTTTGGTATACTAATTTTGGTACCCTCAAAGGTATAATTTGATGTAGTTTGTCTCATAAGAATTGACCCTGGCGGGTATTTTCGCAAAGTTTCTGTTAAAAATAATGTTAAATGAAAATATTTATGTCTATTAAAAAATTACGATTAGATTTAAGTTTATTAACATTGATATTATATCTTTAAAAAAAATATACAAGAATATATTATATTTTTTCTTCATACCTTTGAAAACTTTATCTAAATAATCCAATTGTTTAATATTATCATATGTTAAGCGTTCACCATGTTTCGCATAGCACTCGTCAATTTCTACACGTAACTTCTCTTGTATTTTCGGATTTAATGCTAATTCATAGAGCGCATTACTCATAGTCGTTGACGAGGTTTCAAAACCAGCAAGGAAAAATACAAATGCTTGAGAAGCTATTAAATTATCCGTCAATTCTGTAATATTTTTCCTCTTTATTATAAACAATTTAATTCATCCTTCAATTAATGAATCAAATTTATTAATTTATATATAAATATAATTATATATAAATATATATAAATATTTAAATATAAATATAATTTATATATAAATTATATTCCAATAAATAAATGTATACAAATTATATATATTATATTATATATATATATAAATATATATATATATATAAAATATATATAAAATATATATATATATATATATAAATATTATACAAAAAATATACATTACATAAACCAAAATATTCAAACAAGGAAATAGATAAATCAAGATATTACTTTTAACGGCTATTAATCTTTTAATTTTTAAATTTATTAAATAAATTCATGAAACATATAACTTTTATTGTCACCTATGTATCGTTTATTTTACGGTTTCTTAATTATATTCGAACTATTGTGTAGTTAAAATCTTATATAGCACATTTTATCCAAGGGATGTCTCGGAAGTTAGGATGTTTTTTATCCGTAGGATGTTCTCTGGACATTTCTAGGACATCCCTTGGAGATCTGTGTTATATGGGATACAGTCATAATATATTAATGAAAACGAAAGTTGATTACTACTTGTATGATTTCGTCATTTAAAAAATTGTTCCACACCAGGAAGAAGCAATATATAGGTGCTTACCGATACCATGTACTTACTGATATCATCCAATTGATCTGGATTTTTCTTTAATTCACGCAATGTATCAATGAAATCGTGCCTGGTAATGTTATTCATATCTCTGTATTCCATGCTCTCCACGATAACACGTGTAAAGAATTTAGTAATTTCTGATTGTGGTAGAATGTAACCAAGTAAGTTGTACAGTCCTGGTACTATTTGTCTTATTCTTGCTCGCATGACATTTGTCCAGTTCGGTTTAAATACCTTTCTACCCATCTTACGAAATTCACTATCTTCGTCCGACATTGAATTCATCTCGATACCGAAGGCACAGCTACCGATAACATCAGTCGTATATTTGGCCATCAACTCGCGACATTCAATGGGTTCGTTTTTACTTGTGACTTTTTCCGTATATTGTACAAGATGATCAGCGCATTCGGATATTAAAGAGAACATCTCCTTCAATTTACCAGATGTAAAAACAGGCGACAGTTTCATTCTTAAGGGTCGCCATCTCTTCGGCTCCAAAGAGAAAAGATGCAGCGAAAGAGGATCGGCCTACGATATAACAAAATCAGAATTGTGATCAAATTTAGCTGCAGGAGAATACTTAAGTTACAGAAACTTGTATTTTAATGCAAATCTCATAATTTTTACTGTGCCTCATCATTTAAAAAATATATAAAAGCATACAAAATTCAAAGTTGAGTGGTTTTTTTATATATAAATGGTTAAATAAATGGTTTTATATTAAATAAAGTTAATGACTTGATAAAATTAATTAAGTTAAATTAAAAATTATATAGACAAAAAGTGAATTTAATTAAAATTAAATTAAAATTAAAGTAAATTAAGTCAAGTTAATTTAAAAGTTAATCTTAAAAAACATTATTTATATTAAATTATAATACAACAAAAATTAGACTGCTTTAAAGGATGAAACAATTATGAAATAAAAAAGGTATTTTAACAGGTATTTAGTTAAAATTAAAAGTTGACATGTTTAAAAATTAAATAAGATAAATTAAAAGTCATTAATTTTTTAATTTTCTTATTTAATTTTATTATTAATTAATTTAAAATCAATTAATTTTTATAACTAATATTTTATAACTAATTTTTATTCGATCTTAATTAAGTATTTAAAGAACTGTGCATATGTCTCATTTATCCTTCAAAGAATTGTATAAAATAAGTATGATAATCTTACCTTTTCTGAAATGGGAATTCCTCTATCAGCAAACTTAGAAAAATCTTTAATGAGGACATCCTTAATTAAATCTGGATCTTTTATTATAAGAACAGGTGTCTTCCTAGTGTATATTCCAACCATTGGTTCATCTTTGTAGTCATTATATACTTTCATCAAATAATCACCCATGGATATCTTTGTAAGCATAACATCTTTAAAATTACCGAATCCCGGTATCGGTCGTGGACCAGGAACGCCACGCGATTTCCAAAAGTCGTAGGATGATGTAAGGAAATAATAAAGACCGAGAATTATAACGGCAATGCCGCATAATATCTCGAAGAGTTCCATTATTCGATAATCAAGTGATCCTGAAAAAATAAGAAAAAACAGCATTCTATTAAATTTAAAATTTTATTTTAAAAATTAATAAAGTTTGACAGTATTTAATAAAAGGTGTCTTTTTAATAAAACTTAAATTAAGAAATTTATATATAAAGAGATAAATTTAAATTAGGTTTCAACAAATTTTGAGATCATCAATACTGATCGTGAAATTATTTTTACACTTTTAGTATATTATAGTGCAAGAATAAATATTATTTTGGACAGATAATTTTGTTTTAAAACAATATATTTGGTTTCTAATAATTATCGATGAGAAAAATCCTTATATTTATGCATAGCTTAAAATTCATCTGTATTGTTAATAATGTTAATAATAAGTAATCAATTTTGTGATATATGTACACACACACACACACACACACACACACACATATGTATATATATATATATATATAAACATAAAATTTTGATGTATTAATAATTCTTACGTGAGTAATACTTAATATATTATAGTACAAAAATGTTTTTTTAAAAGGCAATATTATTTTAAGATATATTTGGTTTCTGATAATGACCATCCATAGTGGTATAATTGTTGACATAATAATCATGTTACTATTATAAATATATATATAATGTATAGATATACTAATTAAATTGCATATTAATTGCATATTGTATTAAGTCCTGCTTTTTATGTTTCTTAATCAATTTAGGTAACGAGATGTGTGTGTGTGTGTGTGTGTGTGTGTGTGTGTGTGTGTGTGTGTGTGTGTGTGTGTGGAGAGTGGTGTAAAATTACTAGTTAATGGTTATATTAATTATTATTCATAAGGCGATATATATGTACATATACATGTGTAATAACAAAATTACATGTAATATAAAAGAAAAAAACGCTAAATGAATTATGTTTGCACAAATACGCAACACGTTACGATATCAAAGTGATATTATGCAAATCATCATCTATCTATAATTTACGCTTTAAGTTTTAATTTATTACCGGTTAAACAAATACAATTTTTCAATTCAATTGGATGATCTCACGATTTCTGTCGACTAGCGTCGATTGTTTAAACTTAAGCTTAAGAGAAAAATTTTTCCACTTAGCACCAGCCACTGAGCGCCAGACACGAGGAGTGATCTTGATATCTCATGCGAGTATTGTTGGAGTAAACAGATAAAAGAAGCAGGCAGTGAAAGATCGTTCCTTCACTTTAGCAAACTGCAGTTTGCAAGAGAACGTCCTCGACCTCGAGCGGTACCATCTACCAACGAAGTGGGGATAAAATAGCAAAGGCGTAATAGATGTGGATATAACAGTGCTGTTTTGATGACGATTATCCGCGTCTATCATACAGGAAGAAATAATTGGGCACGCGTAATTGGATGCACATAATTGGATTGCGATAATTGAATTGCGTACACGCGCGCGATACAAAAGCCGAATAGCCGCGATAAGAAATTCGACCATTGGAAAGCGCGTCGTTAAAATGTTGGAATGCTCCACTTGTAATTCACGATATAATACTTGAGAAATTGATAATACTGTTCGTTAATAAGATGATGGCACCGACTACCGATTCGTTCGGTTCGATGACACGGTGTCTCGGACGACGAAAAGGGGTCACTTCCCTGCTTTTCCATTAGAAACGTTTACGGTGCTTATTTTTTGTACTTGATGATGAATGAATGGGCGTGTGACGTGGGCGATTTCTCTCGAGAGAAACATACATACGAGGATGAGACTACGTTTCTTTTCTCTTTTCTTCTGCGGCCGTCGGTCTGAAAGTGAGTTACCGAGGTGGATGTACCTGAATGCGGACGTCTATGCAGTGTATTCGCGTCCGCGATGTCGCTTTATATCAGCTTATCCTCGTCGCAGTAATTATGAGAGAAATACTGGATAGGAGTACGCTTGTACCAGCTCTCAGTGGACTCTAGATAACAGCAACTCGAGATAACACTGACTGTTGTCGTTCAAGTTAAGTCGAATTATTATAGGTGGTGCGCTCCAGGACTGGATGAAATTTCTACTGGGTACTTTTCGATTTACATCTAAAATGCCAAATGTAAAATACTTTAAAAAATGCAAAATATGGGAATAGATTTTTCAAATCCATTTTAAATGTAAATAGGTCCTTTAAATGGTTTTTAAATGCAAATTGATTTTTCCTTGTATATGCAGTTTTATTCATACATTTTATTATTTTTATTTTTATTTAAGCAAATGCTGTTTGTTTTGAGCAGCAGTTATTCTTCAAATGTATCATCGTGCATACTTCGACGATTAAATTAAATACATATTTAAAATGGAACTATTTCAAATGTTCAAATCCAGTTCTGGCTTCAGTGATAAAAAAGATGCGTGTGTGAGTCATGATGAATTGTAGAAACGGTATCTTCGCGAGCCTTTGGCATCAAATACGCAAATACGCTACCGTGACTTTGCAACTAATGATTTGTAGAAAAGCTATCGATGATTAGATAAGATTTTGTTGTCGCTTTAATCGCGAACATTTGCATACATGTGTAAGCATTAAATGTTGAGTACTCACTTCTAATACTTCGAAGTTATAATTACTTGTAAGGTGAACTGTGAATAAGTAATCAAACGCATACCTTGAAATAATTTTTCCCATTGGATTGAACTGAAGAGTGTTTAATCTTTTTGGCGACTGTATAGTCAACTGTAAATGATAATGCGAAAGGAAAGGGGGGATGAACAGGTTTTTGCAAAAAACGAAAAAAATCAATTTGCATTAGGGATCTCAGACGTTTAAGTTTTAATTGAGCTCAATCTTTTCTCTGTTCAGATATCCATGAAAACTCAAAATGTACGATACTGTAAAAATGTCATTATTATTAACAAACATGTTAAATAAAATACGTTAAAATATTTAAACTCATAGAGATTTTTTTGATGAATTAGAAAGTCAGCACAAATTTTTTTGAATTTCATTTCTCCACGTACAGTAGATTATTTGTTTATTTAGAACTAAAAGTTTTTATTATTGATAAAAATAATTAGAAAATTTATTTTAAGAAATTCTTCGCGGAGAAATACGTGATTACATAATTCAAAATTGTAATTAACTGAATATTTTTTTCGCAGATTTGCATCTTGAATTTTGCAACATAATCATGATGAAATATTTATCATAAATCTTGATTAAGAATCATTATTCAAAATAATTGTCTCTAACGAAGATTCAGTTAGAGACAACTTTCAAATTAAAGTCAAATTAAAATTTTGATCAATGTCCATTTCTATATATATATAGATTAATTTTAATCTTAGTTTATTTTTTACTTTTTTTAATTCTAGTATGAAAATTAGAAAGAATACACTTCAGAGGGCTGGTTTATGCTTCGGTCTTAATTTTAACTTTAAAAGTTGGAAATGAAGAATTCTATAAGGTCATTTATGCTTTAAGACTAGGAGAAACATAACGACCTTATGGAATTCATTTCCAACTTTTAAGGTTAAGACTAAAACCGAAACATTGAGTTCTATAGTATACTGTGACCCTTCCCCATTGAGCTCTATAGTATACTGGAGTGACCCTTCTCTCATAGACTTTGGGTGCTTTCCAACAAGGAGAGTTTGGTATTACACAGTGTGACACAGAGAGATACTGTAAGACACAGTTATAGAGTTTAATTGGAACACATAAGTTATTAAACACGCTCACTAGAGAGCGTAAAAGATTGTGACGTAGGAGAAGATTATCACGCATAAACATGAGCGTATTTTTTTCGTTATTATCCATTACTGCCAGTGTATTTTTTGAAGAATTATTGATACATACTGAAATAAATTTAAGTAAATTATATGTATTGATTATTTCATTCCTGGCTACAAAGCGCTTTATTTTATATTTGTGAAATAACTATGATCTTTTCGATTTGATATTACATGGAATCTCATTCATTTCAAGGGTGAGTATAATTCTTTTTCTCTTTCAAGAAAAACTTCTTTTCCTTTGAAACAAGCATGATGCTTAACATCATCTAATGTAGAAATAATTCCAATGCCGACAAAAGAACATATCTGCATTAAAAATTAATCCAATAGAATTTGTACTAATAATGGGTCTTCAACAAATACGTAATGTTTTTAAGCTTATATAGTTCTTTAAATAAAAAAAAACTGAATATTGATTACCTAAGAATTCCGAATTCGGTACTACGTTAATCGAATGCGACAGACATTTTTTGATAAAGAATGCGTTCCGTTTCTCGCATGATACGCGTGATGTATCATTTATCCTTATCACAATACATTAAACAAGGATAAATTATGCGCATCATGCAAGAAGCGGAACAAGCATCCAAAATAATGACCGGATATTCATAATAATGACCGGAATGTATATATTAGTACCACACTTAAAAAAATAATTTTGCTTGATATGTTGGCACTATTGACGTCCGACATGGCCAAACTTAGGATTGAGCTGTGTTTCGCAGTGTCGTTCTGTGTCTCTCTGTGTCATAGATGGAAAGCACCAGTAGACACTGTGTTACACAGTGTCGCCTATGTATGTGTTGAAAAGCATCCCTTATATGTATGGACTGGTGATACAGATATGATTATGCCGCGGGAGGTTGGAGAGAGAAACGTCTCTCTTTTTCTAAGTGTCCGGAAATACATTTTGCGCATGCTTGACGTATACTATACATTAATGCATTCTTATTGGTGTATACCTTATGCAAGTTAAAGAAAAATTTGAAATTATTTGTACATTATTTGCAGAGTATTTGCAGAATATCGATAGGAATATCATATTATATTTCTAAAAAGAAATAATGGTTCGAAAGTGTGTTATTTGCAGAGTTATTCTGCAGAAAATGTTTCTTTTCATTTGTAAGTAATAATGAAGCAGGACTTATTATAAAGTATATATTAAGCATACTTTAATAATTGTAGAAGCATTTGTGCAATTTTTTTATTTTACAAATAAATAAATTTTATAAATTTTGAGAGCTTTAAATTATAAATTCAATTTAATTATCATATTCTTAATATATAATATAATATATAATTAATATATAATTCTTAATATATAATTCTTAGAAAAAAGTTATTTAATTGTTTTATTTGAAATTAAAAAAAAATTTACATTCTATTACCCACTTTTTTAACAGATTTTATTACATTAGGTTCGCGTTGCTTAGAATTTTCAATATTTAAAACAGACTAAATATATTTATGAGCAATGGAAAAAAAAAAGAACAAGAAGCTTAAGTGCATTAAGTATAAACAACATAACGAACCGCCTATTTATAGAAAACCATTTATTATTAGTCTCAAAACATTTATTGTTCAAAATAATTATAACAATCATATTTTTCCAAAAACTCGCATTTTTAAAAGAAAATTATTCTTCTATAATTTCATTATTTAAAAAACGAGTGTATTGTGTATCATGTATATAAAATAAAACAACATTAGAAACTATATATAAAATTTAAGTATGCAACAAGTATGCCATGCATGATTCATCAAATATTGTAATTCTTATTTTACTTTTTTTTATTATTTTACAAAATTACCACAAAAAATAAAAACTTCGATATAGAATTACATATCATTTATTTTAAAATTCTTTCCACAAACTAATCTAAAAGTTTTATCTGATGTTTTTTCACTTTTCTTATATATATATATATATATATATATACTTTTTTATTTTATTGCATTTTATATGTTTGACTATGAAATCTTTCATTCTTTACTCTTCATCAACATTTATTGTTTTCGATCATATTATTATATTAATCCGCCATATGCTTCGAACTCATGCGCAATACGTATTTCCGGACATCTTAAGAGAAAGAAGTATCAAAAAGTACGTCTAACCTCCCGCGGATACTGTTTCTTATGCAGAAACTATAGCAATTGCCAGTCCATATCTATAAGGTCTATGGTTCTTTGAGTATATGTTCTGTGGATGGGCCCGTCATACGTCTAATACGTCAACCATGGCGGAACTGATCGCGATTCCTTTGAAGAAACCTTCGGATGTCGATGTGGTAAAGCCGCTTACCAATGTCATCAGGTCGACATACAGTGGCACGGGCAAGGATTACGCGGACGCTATTGCGGAGTTCAGCAAATTGCGGAATAATGCTCTATGGCGTGCCTTTGAAAAATATGAGAGCTCATTACAGGTTATCTATAGGTATGAGTCATTCTTTCAATTAATATTTCGATTATGACAGCCGTGTTTTTAATACCGACTGTCATGATGTTTTAAGTGGCGAATCTTTATGCTCTCGCCGATTTTTCAGCGAGTCATTTACATCAACACACGTCCGGACTGTTGACGAATGAGATTTAATGTGTCCAATTTACCTGTACCTATTTTCCCTTTTTTCCCTCATTAGATAAAGAATCACTTAAGATAAGATTAAGAATTTAATGTCGGAAATCTGAAGATTTTTATAAACTAAGATTTAAAGATATAGGTAGTAAATAAAACATTATCATATATTCCTACAAATAATAAATTACAAATGAATCTTAAAAAAATTCTGAATTGTGATACAAAAAAGATTTAAAGTTAAAAAAATTAGGATCAATGAAGTAAAGTCTTATATAAAAAGGACAGATAGAGAATATTGTATATCTAGAAATATGTAGAGATATTGTATATCTAGAGATATAGAGAATATTGTAGAAAGGAATAGTATATTTGTTTATAATTGATAGGGCATTGTCAATTAAATATGTATATATGACTTTTTGAAGCTACTATGATCAGTTATGTGCTCTGGAAGGAAAAATCCCTGCTCACGAATTGCAAATACCATTCAAGTGGAAAGATGCCTTTGATCGTACAATTTTTGGAGGAAAACTTAGTTTAAGTGAGTTTAAAGAATATAATTACTGATTATATATTATTTTATGCTTGAATTTCATTTCTCTTATAAAATTTGAATTATTTAAGAATTATTTGAAGCAACTGATAATAGATTGTTGATATTAAAAGTAATTTTTAAATTAAGTATGTTAGAGTTGTAAATAAGATAAGGAGATATAAATTTTACTGAAATATATATATATATATATATATATATATATATATAATCACTACATTATATTGTATTGTCATTGATATATATTTGTAACTTCTTTTTATATAGCTATTACTACATTGGCATATGAAAAAGTATGTGTACTATTCAATATTGCTGCCTTACAAAGTTCAGTGGCAGCTACACAATCCTTAGACAGTGATGAAGGACTAAAATTGTCAGCCAAATTATTTCAGGTTCGCCTTTCTTATCATTATTTTATATATATCATCAATATTCTTTTATTATATTTTAATTAATTAATCTTTTTGTAGCAATCAGCTGGAATATTTAATTATCTGAAAGGAAACGTTATGATGGCAATTCAACAAGAACCCACACCTGATATTAGTCCAGAAACTCTTGGAGCATTGAGTGCGTTAATGCTCGCGCAAGGACAAGAAATATTTGTACACAAAGCGATACACGATTCTATGAAAGATGGCATCATTGCTAGATTAGCAGCACAAGCGGAAGAACTGTATGCAGATGCTCTGAAATTATTCCAAAAGGAAATTTTCCGTGCGTTTTGGGATAAGGAATGGGTACCATTGGTTAGTATATAAAATAACAAACGTGCATTCTTACTTTTTATATTTGCATATTATTCTGAATATTATCATAGATCGCGGGTAAACAAGCTGGGTATCGTGCCATGGCTGAATACTATCAATCACTTGTATGCAAGAATAACAAATCGATTGGAGAAGAAATTGCCAGATTGGAGGTAATTGCAGTATCATTTAAATTGTCCATTTTGCAAATTTATAATATATAATATCTGTGAACATACAAATACATCGACGTTTGCAGCATGCTGTGGAGCTATTCAAAGCTGCTCAACAGAGATCGAATAAACCGAGTTTATTCCAAGACTATGCCAACAAAGCACAAAGAAATTTAACGGAAGTGAAAAAAGACAATGATTTTATATATCATGAAAGGATTCCAGATATCAAAAATGTAGAAGCTATAGGAAAAGCTAGTGTCGCCAAGTTGCTTCCACTACCTGAAGTATTCAGTGCTGACTTTAAAGGTTCGCAATAATGATTGATGATCATAAGAAAATACCTTCCTTCTCGTAATGTCAATTATATATTGACATATATTTGCAGATTTATTTGCTGAGCTGTTGCCTCTTAATGTACGCCACGCAATGTCGGCCTATGAGAATCGCCGTAACGAGCTTGTTAATTATGAAATTTCGAATCTTCGTGAAATGACTCAACTTTTAAATAGGTATATATTTTAATAATACTGTTTTTATCATTGAATTACAAGTTTCTTGTTTATTATTTTTGTGTTTTGTACATATAGCGTTTTAGCAAGTTTGAACTTGCCAGCAGCTATAGAAGATACAAGTGGAACGGAAATACCTCAATCGCTATTGGATAAAGCAGCTCGCGTACGGGAATCGGGCGGAATAAAGGCTTTGGAAGCATCTATGAAAGAACTGCCGGATTTGCTGCAGCGTAATAAAGAACTTTTAGATGAGGTAAAAATATTGTAAATCTTTTCTTTTTCAAGATCTTTAACATATATATATATAAAATTTTGTCATTATGCTTACAGTCTGAAAGAATGCTGCAAGAAGAACGTGATTCCGACAATCAACTGAGAGAACAATTCAAAGAACGCTGGAAGCGAACACCTAGTGCCCGATTGACAGAACAGTTTACTAGCAATTTACAAAAATACCGCGAAATTATCAATAATGCAGTTTCTGCTGACAAGGTAAAAATCCAAAAAGAAAAGAAAAGACAAACTTTATGAATCTATGTTTTTATAAATGCTCTGTTTGCCATATATAGGTGGTTCGTGAAAAATATGAAAACCATAAAGAAGGAATCGAGATCTTAAGTTTGAATGAGGAAGAACTTGCCCGTGCTATTCCGCAAGGTTCAGCTCTTCAAGAAAGTAATGTCGTTATACAACTCAGAAAATTAATGGAGGATGTAGGTAGAAAAAGACTCAAATATATATTGACGAATTTTATGCATATTAAATTGTTTTAAATTTTGATCATATTTTGCTTTTCTTATTAGGTAGCGACATTAAAATCTGTACGAGATACTATCGAAAACGAATTTAAATTCGCTGCCAATGATATGAAGACGACATTCCTTTCTGCATTAGCTAAAGATGGAGCAATTGATGAACCAAATATATCTGTCGAGAGCTTAGGAAAATGTTACGGGCCTTTACAAAAGCAAGTACGAGAAAGTATAGCGCAACAGGAGGAATTAATCGCTAAAATTCAGGTATATCTGAAATTATAATTAATGGATAACTATGCAAAATTGGACGAGAGAAGAGATTGTAAAAATCTACGATGGTTTTAGAGTTGCCATGCAGAATTTACAAACGAGCAAGCTGGTACCGGTAGTGCGCGAGAGGCGATGCTCTGTAAATTAGCTTCCGCTTATGATGCATTTAAAGAGCTAAAGAATAACTTAGTGGAAGGAGCTAAATTTTACAATGATCTAACACAGGTACATTTATATCATAATTATTTCCTCATTGTTACTCGCCATCGTCTAAATAATTTGTTCTTTTCGGTAGTTACTTGTGGTTTTCCAAAACAAGATATCTGACTTTTGTTTCGCTCGAAAAACTGAAAAGGAGGAACTCTTGAAAGATTTAACTACGAATCTGAGCCAAACTGGTCCTGCTGCAACACCAAATATTCCATCTCATCATAGTGGTACAGATTCTTTCACATTAAATTGATTTTATTAATATGTCTTGATTCGAATAAATATTAATTGTGTCCGAAGGTCCGTCGAGTGGAAATCAAATGGCAGAAACCGCCGCGGCGGCACCGCAACTGCCTTATCCAACTCAGTATCAAGGTGGTATGCCTATACCTTATGGTGCCTCACCGGCAACGCCGTATCCAGCGTATGTTCCTCCACCGATGCCGACGACGTACAACCCATATGCTACAATGCCATATCCTACACAAGGTACACTTTTTTTTATCATCTATAATACATGTTTCATATATCCAAAACGTATATACAAGATCGATTTTCAGGAGGATACAATCCTTACCAAGGTATGCCTCAAGCTCCATACGGAGGTTATGCTACATTACCACGTTATGGCGGCAACCAACCACCGCATCATGGACAAAATCCATGGTGAACTACATGAGCAAGCAGTATCGGTGTATACTGCGATATTAACGTATTCATACATCTCATGCATATTTTATATATAAATTCTAAAAAAAGCAGTTAAAAATCTGCATTGGGTAACAATGTTGCATGTAATCCAAGGGAACTTGTGTTTATTACTTGTTACACATTTCACTGTATCATGTTCTTTATCTAATACAGATCAATTGTTGATATTTAAGCTTTAAGCGCCACTTCATCTATTTGTGTAGAGGGCTTATCGATTTATAAATATATTTTGTAAAATAAGACATATAGACATTATTCTCACCTAGATTACCTTAAGAAAAACGTTTTAATGTATCGATAGAATTTCAAGCATTTTACATACTTATTCATGTACAAATGAATATACATATTTAATATACATATTTAATATTAGATCTAAAAAAAAATTTCTTTCTGTTGATGACAGATGATTATAAGAATCATATACAAGTAATTAATTTATTACAATTTTACACATCGTATATATGTATACGTTACATAAATTTATACATATATATTTTTTAAGAGTTTATATATAAAATATTTAAAGCAATTTTCTAATCGTTGATTTAATTTATCTATCTTTAAGATCGAGTTTCGTCGTTATCTATTATTAATTAATCGTAAAAAACTGATTTCAATTTCGAAAAGAACTGATATTAGAAATCTCAGAAAAAATTTTCATATAGAAACATTTTAAAAACGTTTTAGCAATACAATAGATATATGTGTATATATACACATACAACACGGGAAAGAGGTAGAGAAGAGATGTGGAAAATAGATTCTCGTTAGAGTGTGCAACTGTAAATAACCTTATTGTATATTTTAATGATAAAATACGTGCATAAACTGATTGAAAGAGAATCAAGATATTATTATAGCATTATTAATTTGCAAATTGATAATTGGTGATGGTATATTGATAATATAATTGTGTTATAGTGTTCAATAGCATCCATGAAATTTAATATTTGAACGATTAGATAATGCAGTATTAATTTCATAATTTATTATATATATATATATATATATATATATATATATATATATATATAATAAATTATCCAAATATATATATATATATATATATTCATTGAAATATTATATAGTTACTTGAAACTGCACTTCTACAGTAATCTATGTGAGAAAAAGAATGTATTTTGCAAATAAATGCACCATATAAACACATAGTTATTTATAAATCTAATAATAACAAACACTGCATTGTAAACCAATCATTCAAATATTTATCGATCTTAGAGGACAGTTCTGAAAAAATTTATCCAAATTTTTAATAGTATTTCGTTGGTATCAATAATAAGCGAAACGGATAACGTGAAATGACTCAGATTAATCTTTGGAGTGCTGGCTACTTGAGCTGCTTGATCGCGAACGGCGTTTAAATTTCGCTTGACTCATGTCCGATGCATTATCGTTTCTTTTATGTTTGTTCTTATCGTAGCGGAAGTTGAAATCGTTGTCCTGATGAAAATTAGAATCATTCCGACGTCGATCGTTGCGTTTATCGTAGTGTCTGTAAGTATCTCTTCCAGGCCTGCTAGTTCTGTAAAAATCTCGCCTACGAGGAGAATAATTTCTCCGATTCCGTCTATCGCGACTTGCTCCACTACGATCGTAACCTCGCTCTCTAGATCTTCGATGATCTCTTGATCGAGAACGTCCACGTTTTCTACTTCTATCTCTGGAATCACGTCGGGAGCTTCTATCATTATAGGATCGATTGACGTCACGTTTGAACGATTTCTCATTTTTATTATGCTTAATCTCCTCTTTGTTCTGTGTAATATCATTTCCCTCCACGTTTTTCTTCGCATTATCATCCTGCATTTTAGTTATAGTCACCATTTCGTCTATTTGATCATTCTCTTTATTTTCCATTAATTCTGTTGTGCATATATTATGATCAACATCTGGTACTTGATCATTTTCATCTGGATTTTCTATGAATCTTTTAATTCTATCGGTTTCATGTTTGGACTCCTCTTCTTTCTTGACACGTTCTTTTTCCATTTTCTGCAATAACCACAGATAAGCAAGAAATAACAATTATGTAAGTATTAAATATAGTTTAACATATATGTACTAATATGTACCTGAAATTCATGCAATTTGATGGTACGATTTTGAGCTTGTTTCCAATGAGGTGGTGTTATACTTCTGGAACGACTCCGAGAAGGAGTATGATATCGCTGAAAATTTATTTAAACAAACATGCGTAATTAAAATTTATGACAAAGCCAGTAGATAGACCAGGCAATAAACAAGGTAAATCAGTGAATACAATTCAATGTTGTACTTTCACCTCTTCTAGATGTGGTTGATTAAATTATCAATTATCAATAAATGACAAATACGATTATCAATAAATGACAAATATCAGCGTGCGTGTTATTAATTATTGGTAAATCACTTACGAATATTCCTCTACCCTTGAAAACACGACCAGTTTTTCTATGAGAGCGTACACGATCTCTTCCATAATGCTGTCTAAATTCCTTTTGATTCGCATTGTTAGTGGAACCCGCTCTGTACAAGAATTTATTTGCTGGCACTTCTGGAATCTCATCGGGATCAATCTTGGTGACAGATACTAGCGGATGAGGTTGTTCATCTTCTTCCTCATTAGAATCCCGAATTTCACCATCTTCCGACTTTGCTCTCTTTTTACTGAAACAAAATGTTGTAATTTTAACAATAATTTGTATCTTGATATTTGCAGCTTCTTCTCATGTGCGAATATACCTTTTCTTGCTCTTTTTTTTCTTTTTTGTCTTGTCAGTGTAAGAATCAGATTCGGAATCCGCCGAACTACTTTGTTTCGCTTCTCGTTTCTTCGCTGTAAACATGTACATAATGTATCAGATTGATATTAATAATTTCTTCCAGTGTGTCTATATTTTTGAAAAAAACAAAGTGCTTATACCTTTACTTTTGAGCTTCAGGACTAATTCGCCACAGTTCACAACCTTAGCATCTTGCAATGGACGTGACATTCGGTCTACTGGAAGTCCTTCAATATGCGTAACGATCTCTTGCCCAGACACTACTTCTCCAAAAACCACATGGACACTAAAAATATATAGGATATTTGC
Source organism: Pogonomyrmex barbatus (assembly GCF_055798465.1). Classification (NCBI taxonomy): domain Eukaryota; kingdom Metazoa; phylum Arthropoda; class Insecta; order Hymenoptera; family Formicidae; genus Pogonomyrmex; species Pogonomyrmex barbatus. The sequence goes on from NW_028297149.1 coordinate 5,024,575, forward strand.
ATATAGACAAACGAGCAATTGAATATACAAAATAGTTTTATTTAATTTATTATTAATTTTTTTTATTTACCTATTAACTATCTATAGAATAAACTTGATATCAATTGATCAAACTATAACTATTTACTTACTTGTCGAGGTGAGGCGCTGGTTGTGTTGTACTACAACAACAAAATATGATTAAGGGGATGAGAGATGAACAGAAAGAGCCAGAGCTTTCATTGGTCATTGTGTTGTAGTAGTGGTGTGCAGACCCTTCCCTCACGACTACGCAAAAACATTGCTAAGTTATTCATTCCTCCAGAATTATTCTTACTCCTATGTTCTTTTTTCAATATCTGTGCAGTGAGTTCGAATATCATAGGAGTAATACTATATAATTGAAACTTGCTGATTTTTATCAGGCATTTGAATTTATCAATTGTCTTTTTTGGAATATACAAGATAGCCCATATAATTTTTTTATAACTTGGTATCTAGAAATTATTAATGATAGGAAATTTTTCAGGTAAAAGTGGAACATTTTGAGAAAGTATTTTGATTATATTGTTTTTTTTCTCTAGATAGAGGCGTTAAAAAAATATGAAGATCACCTACACTTTCTTAAGAAACTATATGATCCTTTTTATACAACTTGATTTCTCTAATTATTCTACATATAAAAGTTAAGCTAAAGTAATCGAAAAATTCATAGTTTACGAGATCTATTATACTTTGTTATTGCACTTACAATATCAAAATTATAACTAATTTGACTTATTCAATTTATTAAATTTAATTATTCTATTCTGATTAATTCAATTTATTAAATGTTCAAAATATCCATTATATGACTATATGACTTATAAACATTTGCTTCTGGAAATATGCCATCAGAAGAGAAATGTTAGCAAGCTTTTAGCAAGATAGCGCTCCATCACATTTTACAAACAATTTTTGAATTTAAAAATAATTGAATAAATTGTAGTGGGGCAATTCAATGGCCTCTTTGATCTGTGATCTGACACCAAATTTTTTTGTTAGTATATGTGAAGGAAAAAGTTATGTTTGAATCCTCAAAAGAGAATATGAAGCAAAGAATACATTTGCACTTTAGTAACTCTCGAAATGTTAAAATGTCAAATGTTCGAAATATCTTTTAAATTCGAACAAATATTTACAAATCCATAGTATTTAATAAATTGAATAAATCAGAAGTGTTGTAATTTTGATATCATAAGTGCAACAAGTATAAAATATTTTATAAATTATTAATTTTTCGATCACTTTATTTTAATACTTTTATTTGCAAAATTATTAGAGAAATCAAATTATGAAAAAAAAATCATATAGTTTCATTTAAAAAAGTGGAGATGGCCTTCATTTTTTTTGGAGGTGGCCTTCATCTAGAGAAAAAAAACAATGTGACTAAAATACCCTGTCAAAATTATTGTACTTTCATCTTTTTCAATCAGTTTCAACATTTTTCTATCAATTATCAATAATTTCTGAGATATTAAATTGTAAAGAATTAGTATCATCCTATATATATCTTTATCTTGACGAAAATTAATATTCCATATATCAGTTGATTTCCCATTTATATTTGTTTAAATACAAGAATTCTTTGATAAATGATTACATGTTAATATTAACTTTACCCTTGATTTATTCAAACCATTTAGTTATCAATGGAAGGGAAAAATAAATTCAGAAAACGTTTCTCTAAAAAGAGAAATTTTTCATTATAACAAAGGAATAACCATATCATAATCTCGCTGGCTAAGATACCTGTAAGATTTTGCTATATACATAAGCAAATATATAATATATAACTATAATACATAGTGATGCTTTATACGTATATGTACACGCACGCGCGCACATATATATATATATATATATATATATATATATATACATGTTTATGTAATTTTTATAAACGATATAATACATTAAATTTAGATTAAATAATTTATATGTGCATGCATGTAGTAGTTTTACAAAGAACTTTAATGTTATCTTGAAATACTTACATGAAAAATTGTGATCCATTGGTATCTTTACCACGATTTGCCATTGATAGTAAGAATGACTTGTTATGTTTCATAATAAAGTTTTCATCTATAAATAAAATTTGATGCTTCTTAAGAAGACAAAGAAATATGAATGTCAATTATAAATTTCTCATTTAAATCAATATTGAATTAGTCATACAATATTGGAATCTTATATATTTACCTGCAAATATACCACCATAAATGGATTCGCCACCTGTCCCATTACCTATTGAGAAATCTCCTCCTTGAATCATAAAATCTTTAACAACCCTATGAAAAACAATGCCTTTATAATGCAATGGTTTGCCTGTTGTTTTTCCCAATCCCTTTTCTCCAGTACATAGTGCACGGAAGTTCTCACACGTTATGGGGCAGATGTCCGAAAATAATTCAAAGACTATTCTGCCCATAGGCAGTCCACCAACTTCAATGTCGAAAAATACTCTTGTGTTAACATTAACCATGATGAAAGAACTTGTAGATTAACTAAAAGATAAAAAAATCAATTAATATGATATAAAAAATCAACATAAAATTATGCAAATATGCATAGTTCAAAATAAAATGTATACATGAAGAAATAAATAATTTTAAATATAAAATCGTTCATCAATAATCTAGATATGTACAATGAGAGATAAAAATATATATGTAAATGATACATGTTAGCAAGACTCTATTATTATACTATACTCTACACCTATATTAAAAAATATAATATTCAGAATGTAAGATGGATAAAATGAAGCAACGTTTGAATAAAATTATGCAAAGCACAAGTGACACTATCGATATATTAGGACAAAGTCATAATTATCGATAAGTTTGTTCTTTGTAGCTGAAGAATAAATTTTTTGTACATAAAATAAATTAGATATATACTTAAAGCTTGATAAAAGACAATTTCAGTGTTGTCCAGTGCAGTGATAAAGAACAGGCCTAATGAATCATGTATATTTTAATTAACGTGCAAATTGCCTTATTCGGGGGTGACTTTGCAATTTTATTTGGCGAATGGCGTCTTGTGCGCATTCACACGTGTCGCTTCAGATAGAAACGCAAAGCCGAGACTCGAAGGGAGACGAAGGTAACTATCGATCACACACGCGTCCAGAAATTGTGGAAAAAAAATTACATGAAAAGATTAAAAATATATCTTTTGGAGGAACAGCTGCACGTTTTACCTCTAGGGAATATACGGAGATCGTTTGAACACTAAACGACGTCACGTATTTACAGAATGTTCGATTGTATTCTGATGTCAATTAATCAGCTATCCAAATACACGCGACTCTCTTGAGATTCTCCCTTTTTCTCTTGAGTTAGCTCTTGTCTTTGATCCAGAAACAATACGATCACCAAGTTTGAAATGTCGGCGATTACAAACGTCTACCACAAACTTCCATATAATGGGTTTGTTCGCGTTGCTTGCACTTTCCGTACTTTTGCACTAAGTGTACACTATTTCGTTCGAGTTACAGGAAATGATGTAATAAACTCTAGGTGCGTTCCTTTATTCACTCCGGATACTGTCAGTACTACGAATAGCGTTCCGATATTCACTACCAGTACTAAAAATATATAGTTTATGTCACGTATATTATAGATTTTCAGTACTGGCAATGAATATCGGAACGCAGCCATAGAGAGTAGTGCACTCCGAAAGTACTGCCTTGAATTCTATTGACGTCTATTGATTTTGACGTACTTTCTGTTGCGGCTACTGCAACCAGTGAGGTGCTTTCCAATAACAACATCATGTAACACAGTGTCTATACTGGTGCTTTCCATCTATGACACAGAGAGTCACAGAATGACACTGCGAAACACAGCTCGATCCTAAAGCCAGCGGCACACGATGCTTTTTTTCCTGCTGATTTGCTAGCTGGATTTGCAGCTCGTGGAGCTCTTGTCTCTGATTGGTATATTCTTTTGGATCTAAAAAAATATACCAATCGAAGACAAGAGTTCAACAAGCATGCGAATCCAGCTAGCAAATCAGCAAGAAAAAAGCATCGTGTGCCGTTGGCTTTAATTCCGAACTGCATTATGTCATAGCATGAGCACTCGGAGAATAAAGGAACGCACCCTATGGGTACCGTTAAGGGCTTACTACAAATGCTTTGAAGCATTTTTTGATTGGTGCATTAGTAAAATTCTTTGTTTTGATTGGACAATCAAACGCTTCGAAGCATTTGTAGTGTTATTGACTTCTGTTCGATTTACAGGTGCAATCGCACTTTTCATAACACCTCATGCACTTGGTAATGAGGGCTGCATTCCGATATTCTATAGTATACTGGAATGAGCCTTCAAGGAATGGAGATGTCTCACTTACTAAAAAAAGACAACGTGCGAATTAGCATCGCTCTCTTTGTCAAGAGATTCTCGGATTGGTTAATGTTATTCTCCTACCACACCAATAAGTACACTGTAGAAAAAAGATAAAGATCCCAACTTTAGTATGCCCGTCCTTTTCTCCGCTGGATCGAGATTTTCTATAGTTTAGGGAAGGCTCACTCCAGTATACTATAGAACTCAATGGACTTATTTACTGCCGATACTCAAAATATATAGTTCAGGTCACGTATATTATAGTTTTTCAGTACTTGTAGTGAATATCGGAACGCAGCCGAGGAAGAACAAAGATGCAGGAGCAGAAAGGTGTGAAAATAAATTCTTCAGATTAGAATTATCACGAATTCGAACATTCGAAAAAAGTTTGAACTCAACTTTTTATATTCTTGTTGTTTTTTTTACAGTGATATTGTTTAGAGCTTCAGAATTAGACATTATACAAGTTTTTTAATTCATCATATTGATGAATTAAATTTATTAATTCATCAATTTTCCATTAATATATTTATTTTTAAAATCTATTTTTTCTTAAGATTTAATTAATTTGTTATATTTTTTGCCTTCTAATTATGATACTGTTATTATGATACTGTTTTAAAGCCACTATAGTGATTTCTTATCCTATATAAAGTGCTATGTTAATTATTTTTGTATATTTTTTAAAATAAATTAGATATAATTGAGGCTCGAAGGATAATAAATCAGTGAATAATAGCGTTTTCCCTTGAAATTGTACTATCGCCCACTAGTGCAACATTCGGAGTGTAGCGTGTTTCCATGGCTGATGGCGGGCAAACTTATTCGGTAGTTCAATTTTCTCTTCAACAATGTCCTCTATTGTAGAGGACATTGTTGAAGAGAAAATTACAACTAACATATATGTAACATTGTTTTTGTTGGGTTAATATAAATGTTAGTTGTAATTTCCCACTTAATAATGTAACTCGACTGTTATATAACGCATGTGTTATATAACAGTTACATTGTTAAGTGAGAAATTACAATTAACATTTATATTACATGTAACTTCTGTGTTTGCTGAATCTACATGCACGCATGCACACACAAAGTAATATATTGCATACTACATATATACTATTAAGTAATATATTTGTTTAAAAGGATAAATAAAACAACGATTTTAAAAAGGTGGTTATTATTATATCTATATTATTATATCTATATATGAGTATAAACTTAAACTATCTAATTATAAACTAATAATATGGACAATTGAGAGAATATTAATAAAGATTACAATGGCTCTCATTAATGTTGATCAAGATTTTCTCCATTTCATTTAGCATGTATATTTTTTGAAAAAAATAAAAGAAAATTTACACTAAATTCGATCAATTTTAATTATTTTTAAATGTATTCCATCTTTTGGTGCTAATAAAAAGGCCTTAGGATTATTTACATAATGCTTCTGAGTTTTCTCACAAGTTTCAATTTTATAATTTCGTAATATTTTTATAAGCCCGATTTTGGTTTGATAAACAGCGAAGCGAGAACCTGAAAAGAAGAAAATGATCATTAATATAAATCAGATCAAGATTTAAATTTGAAAATAGTTTGGCTAAAAATATAGCGAAAAAAATAATAAATGATATTTTAATTTATTTCACTGTACCAATGCAATTCCTCGGTCCATCGCCGAAAGGTAAGTAGACCATCGAGTGTCTACTTTCTATAGCTTCATCATCAAATCTTTCTGGATCGAAGACATCAGGGTCTGGATAAATATTCGGATCTCGTTGAATTGCATAAATAGGAATCCATATCCTTGTGCCTTTTGGTATACTAATTTTAGTATCCTCAAAAGTATAATTTGATGTAGATTCTCTCATAAGAACTGTCACTGGTGGATATTTTCGTAAAGTTTCTGTGTGAATTAAGAATAATGTTAAATTAGATAATAATATAATAGTATAATAGTATTGTATTAATTTTTGTCCTTATATTAAAAAAGATAAATAGTACGCGCCCAGCGCGCGTTTGTAATATCTAGTATTATATAAATTATATAAAAATATATTTATGTCTATTGAAAAATTATGATTAAATTCAAGCTTACTGCAATGATATTATATTATAATATTACTGAAAGAAGACTCAATAACATATTTTATTTTTGTACCTTTAAACACTTTATCTAAATAATCCAATTGTTTGACATTGTCATATGTTAAATTTCCACCATGTTTCACATAGCTTTCGTCAATTTCTGCACGTAATTTGGCTTGTACTTTCGGATTTATTGCTAACTCATAGAGCGCATTACTCATAGTTGTTGATGAAGTTTCAAAGCCGGCAAGGAAAAATACAAATGCTTGAGAAGCTATCAAACTATCCGTCAACTCTGTAATATTATTTTCTTTTTACTATAAACAATTTTATTTGCTTTCCAATTAATAAATCAAATTTATTAATTATATTTAATTATATATAAAAATGAATTAATTATATTTGAATAAATAAATATATATAAGCCAAAATGTTCAAACAAGGAATAGATAAATCAAGATATTACTTGTTTATGCAAAACTTTTAGGCTTAATTAACATTTTTAATTTATATATATAATTCAAGAAACATTTATCATCTGCGTGTTGTTTACTTATGGTTTTTCAATTGTATTCAAACCATTTTATAGTTACAATACAATTATAATGTATTAAAATTTAATAAAATAATAAATTTAATAAAAGCAAAAGTTAACTTTATCTTCTTATTTAAAAAATTATTTCATGTATTTGTAAATTTGCATCGTTTCGTCATTTAGAAAATTTTTTTTATATCAAAAAGGAACAAACGATAATACTTACTGATATCACCTAATTTATCCGGATTCTTTTTTAATTCACGCAGTATATCAATGAAATCGTGCCTAGTAATATTATGCGTATTTCTGTAATCTATGCTCTCCATAATAACACGTATAAAGAATTTGGTAGTTTCTGATTGTGGCAGAATGTAACCGAGTATGCCATACAGCCCCGGCATCATTTGCCTAAATCTGGCTCGCATGACATTTGACCAGCTCGGTGTAAATATCTTTCTACCCATCTTACGAAATTCGCCGTCTTCATCCGACATTGAATTCATTTCAATGCCAAAAGCGCAGCTACCGATAACGTCCGTCGTATATTTAGCTGTCAATTCGCGACATTCAATGGGTTCATTTTTACTTGCGACTTTTTCTGTATATTGAACAAGATGATCAGCGCATTTGGATATTAAAGAGAACATCTCCTTCAATTTACCAGATGTAAAAACAGGCGACAATCTTATTCTTAACGGTCGCCATCTCTTTGGCTCCAAAGAGAAAAGATGTTGCGATAGCGGGTCGGCCTACGATATAACAAAATATAACAAAATCAAAATTGTGATCAAGTAAATTTAACTGAAGGAGAATTCAAGTTATAGAAACTTATATTTTTTATTGCACCTTATTGTTCAAAAAATATAGAAGCTTGCAAAATCCAAGATTAAATAAGTTATTCTTTACTTAAGTTAAATTATAGTTAATAACTTAATAAAATTAATTAAATTAAAATTAAGTTAAAATTAAATTAACATAAGTTAATAATTTAAAAATGAATTTTGTAAAAAATATATATATATATATATATATATATATATGAAACTATAAAACGTCGTATTTTTTAAAAATTAGATTGCTTTAAACGATAAAACAATTATGAAATTATACAAAAAATTTTAATTTAGAAATATGTTAAAAAATTAAAGTTAATGTTTTGTAAAATAATTAGTTAAAAGTTAATACATTTAAAATTAATTAAGTTATCTTGGTAGAAATATTTTATTGAAATTCTCTCTCAATTTTATTGTTATTTCGTTAATATATGCAGTAAATTTCATAATACATAATATTTCAAAAGAATTTAACAGTATTCTTTTCTTTATGTTCAATTGTGTATTCAATTTTCTTTATGTTTTGTGACATTACATTGAATTTCATAAAGATAAATATAACAATATTTTCTAAAATCGATGAGAAATGAAATGCAAGTTATTGAAAAATTATTGAATATATTTCAATTTCTTCCAAAACAAATTTTCTTATGAAATTTAATATAATATTATGAAATGCAAGGAAAATTAATATATATTATTGAAAAATAATAATAAAATAAAGTCAATTGAGAAAAAATTTTAGCATAAAATATTTCGTCACAATAAATTAAAAATTATTAACCTTTTAACTTTGATACTTGTAACTAATTAATTAGTTATTACCCAACCTTGATAAAATCCTTAAAAAAAAACGTCTCATTTATATTTCAGAAAAACTTGTAAAAGAAACTTTCCAGCACAAGATACAAATCAATACAAATCAATACAAAAATATCCTTTTTCAATATTTAATGATAGACAGAAAAACATAATAACTTCAGTGTTGGTTTATATTTCTTGCTCCTATTTCTTGTTCCTTTTTAAAGTAAGCATGATAATGTCCTCACCTTGTCAAAAGTAGGTATTCCTCTACTAGCAAATGTAGGAAAGTCTTTAATGAGGACATCTTTAATTAAATTTGGATCTTTTATTATAAGGATAGGTGTCTTCCTAGAGTATATCCCAACCATTGGTTCGTCTTTGTAATCGTTATATACTTTCAGCGAATAATCACTTATGGATAGCTTTATAAGCATAATATCTTTAAAATTACCGAATCCTGGTATCGGTCGTGGACCAGGAACGCCACGCGATTTCCAAAAGTCGTAGGATGATGTAAGGAAATAATAAAGACCGAGAATTATAACGGCAATGCCGCATAATATCTCGAAGAGTTCCATTATTCAATAATCAAATAATCCTGAAAAAACAAGAAAAACAACATTCTAAAATAAAATTTTGTCTTAGAAAAATGATAAAATTTGATAAAAGATATCTTTAATAAAATATCAATTAAAAGAGATATTTATATGTAGAAATATAAATTTAAACTAGATTTCATCAAATTTCGATTTCATCAATACCGATCAAAAAATTATTCTTACATAAATTTAATATGTTATAATGCAAAGATAAATATTATTTATTAATAAAAATAAATAATATTTATTTTTGCATTATAATAATATAATATTGTTTTAAAACAGTGTGTGTGTGTGTGTGTGTGTGTGTGTGTGTGTGTGTGTGTGTGTGTGTGTGTGTGTGTGTGTGTGTTAAATCAGTGAGTGATTATATTATTGAAAGCGAGTATACATAGACATAAAGATACGTAATATATTTATTTGAGAAAGAGTGTCAAACAAATTTATGTTTGCATAAATCCACAAGACAATTGTTATCGAAGTGATATTATACAAATCATCTTCCGCTTAAAACCTACTGTAAGTTTTAATTTATCGTCGGCTAAATAAATACAATTTTTAATAAATTCATTTGGATTCTCACGATTACTGTCATGTCAGTTGTTTAAACTTAAACTGAGAAAAATAATTTTTCTATTCAGCGCTAAACTTAAACTGAGAAAAATAATTTTTCTCCAATAATTTTTATCCAATAAAATATTAATCATGGAGCTCTAGATAAAACGATCTTGATATTTCATGCGAGTATTATTGGAGTAAACAAGTAAAAGAAACAGACAATGAAAGATCGTTCCTCCACTTTAGCAAACTGCAGTTTGCAAGAGAATGTTTTCAATCTCGAGCGGTATATCTACCAACGAAGTGAAGATAAGATAGCAAAGGCATAATAATAGATATGGATACAATAGTGTTGTTTTGATGATGTTTATCCGTGTACAATCAGGAAGAAAAAAACTATATGTAATTACACGCATAATTAGACGCACATAATTGGATGCAATTAAATGCACCCGCCTGCGGTGAAAAAGTCGAATAGCTTTTCAAACAATATTAATAAGCACGGCCGCTGAAAAGTATGTTAAAATATTAAATACTCTCACTTGTGACGATATAATACTTGAGAGATTAATAATATCGTTTGTTAACGACAATGACACCGACTATTATTTCATTCGTCGCGTGATGACGTCTCGAGCGATCTCGAAAATTGCGAGACCTCTTTACTATTTTTCCATCAGAGACGATTACAACACTCATTTCTTTATTTGATAATGAATGAATGGATGTGTGACGCAATTCCCCTCGAAATAGAAAAATATACACGAGGAGAATGATAATAAAAAATATATTTCTTTCTTTTCTTTTTCTTTTTTTTTATTTCTGTTCGATATTAGAGTAAGTTACGTTAAAGTATGTACCTGAACATGGACAGCAGTGCGTTATAATTGCAATTAATCCGCGATACTGCTTCGTATCAGCTTGTAAGAGTACTCTTGTACTCTCGCGACTCCGTAACTCGAAATAACACTGACTGCCATCGTTCAAGTTGAGTCAAATTATAAGCGGACGCTCCAGTGCTAGATGATGCAGATATGTATACACGTGAGTCATGATGAATCGTAGAAACGATATTTTCATCTGTCTCTAACAAAAGTACGCTCGCCATGATTTGCAAGTAATGGAAAGTTACACAGAAAAGTCATCATCGATTAGATAAAAACTCGTTATCATTTCATTCGTTAACACTTACGCGCACATTAAGTATTAAGCAGATATCGATTCCCGAAATTTAATTACTTATAAAATAAAGTGATGTAAACTTATACAATACTTATAACTTATAAAATAAAGTGAATAAATAATCAAGTCAAGTTTATCTTTTGAAACAAACAATCAGATCATAGATAGCATTGGTGGACAGAATAGTGTCATTAGTGTCATAGGTATAGCTTTGAGCGGGCTACGTTGTAAGTTTAGTAATTTAACGACACACACACACACACACACACACACACACACACACACACACACACACACACACACACACACACACACACACACACACACACACACACACACACACACACACATGGTTCACAATATAAACACTTACCTTGAATTTATATATTAATTCAACGAAGAAAAGTTATTCGATTAAGATTCTGTCTGCCGATTAATATCATCTATGATCTAATTGTTTGAAACATGTATCGGCTTGATTATTGTTTATTGTTATTCTTTGGAACTTTTCTTACTGCATTGAACTGTTTTCGTAAATATGATTAGATACATTAATCCTTTAACATACGAATTTTTATTAAATTAAACATTATAGATTGGCGCATCGTAGGAAAAGATATTTGTGCATTATGCTAATAAAAGATTTAAAACTGATTACAAAAAAGAAACATATATAGCTGCATGTGGTAGCTATATATGTTGTAATATATGGATAACTAATATCTTTGTCTAGAACAAAACGATTTGCTGTTGCTCCTGATACATAAATATAGTAGCAAATAATATAGATATCACAACTAAATATTAGCTATCCATATATTACAACATAATATAGCTATTTTCATAATATAGCAGCTATTTTCTTTTTTCCGTGTTTTTATTGATAGGTACACTTATTGTATGAATTGCTGTTTTTTTTTGTTTTTATTTATATTTAATCTTTTACACATGACTGTTTATAATTCACCTATATTCTGCATGGATGTAAGAATAATAGAATGAAACGTATTTTTTTAAGCGCGTAGGATAAAATCTCAGGGAAAAAAGCGTTGCGGTCTGATTTCTATACATAACCAAATACGCTGTACGAGCAAAAAAAATGGCATTAATTAAAATTTATAGATTTTATCTAAACATTATCTGTGCTCTCGTGTACCATTTTACCTTTGTTTAACATTTGATGAGCAACAAGGATAAAATGATATACAGAGCCGGTCGGTTGATATTCTGAACATAGCCTAAACATGTGATTATTGGATTTACATGATTTATGTTTAATACAATTATATTTTAAATAATTTTATAAAAAAATATTGCTAATTTTTAGTTATAAAAATATTTTAAAATAATAATTATGTGAAGCGGAACATGCAATTATAGATGGTTTTATATATGTGATGAGCAGAGTTGAGAAGTAACGTGTTACTTGTAACGTTACAGTTACCTTTTTTTTTAATAATGAAGTGGTAACGGCGTTATTTTCTTTTTTTTAGTAACTATAACGGTAACGGTAGTTACATTTTTTTCAATAACAATAACGAATTTAACAGTTACTTTGTAACGGCACGCATGCCGTCATTAGTCATAGGACTGACTACCAGCTCGGCGCTCTTCGAGTGCCACTACCCGTGTAATTCCCACCGTGGGGAACTCCCTCATCAAGAAAATTGAAAAAGTAGGGGTATATAAGCCGGCTCGCGAGTCGGACGAGTCGGCATCAGTTCCCATCTCGAGACTACTCAGGGTGTTCCCGAACCTCGATCGAGATTTCCTCTTCCTGACTTCCTGCCTAGACCACGGAGAAGGATGTTACCTCTCCGAAGCCAGGGTGTCACCGGCGTTGGTCTTCCTGATTTTCTGCCTAGATCACAGAGAAGGGTGTTACCTCTCCGAAGCCAGGGCGTCACCGACGTTGGTCTTCTCGACTTCCTGACACTACCGCGGAGAAGCTAGGAATTCCCGACGTCGGTAGCGTGCTTGCGCACGCGCGCGCGACTGCCCTCCCTTGAGCTTGTACATATTGTATATAGTTAGCTTGTAAGTTTCGCTACCGCTACTCCGTTTCCGCGATCTGTGTAATTATCGTTCCCCGCTTCTGCGGCCTCTGTAAGCGCCGTTACTCCGCTTCTGCTAGCTCCGTATCTATCGTTACCGCTACTCTGTAAAATACCATCACTCTGCTCCTGCGAGCTCTGTATCACTCGCTACCGCTACTCTGCTTCTGCAATCTCTGTAGACACCGTTGCTCCGCTTTGCAAGCTTTGTATTTTCCCCTACCATTGTAAAATATCTCGTGCGGAACCGTGCCTGCGTCTGAATACACACACACACACACACACACACACACACACACACACACACACACACACACACACACACGCACGCACGCACGCACGCACGCACGCACGCACACACACACATACACGCACGCACCCACCTATCTTCTGTATATATGATTAGTCTTGCAATAAATATTACATTTTGATTAATTGCTGTTGTTAATAAGCTCGGATCTACTCCTTCTCCCGAATCTTGGCACCGGCGAGTTAATCCGCGACGTCGGGAAAGGTGCACCGTTACAACTTTCATTGTTTTTATATTTCAAATCTATTTATGACATAATTTCTATATAATTTCTATATAAGTGAATTTTTTTCGATTATATTCTGTTGTTATATTTAAAACTCATCTTAAAAGTAGTTTTAAGAATAATTTATCATAAATCAAAGAAATACAAGAACATATATTTTATAAATACTTCTAAAATATTTGTAAACAGAAAATTAAGGATAAAAAAAGTGTTAATTTGCTGTGTTTATGAATTTAATGAAAACTACATGATTTGTATTTGCATTTTGAGTATTTTAAAATTTTCTTAAATTTTGTTAGTTTTGCGAATTTAAGATAAAAATTTTATTATTTTTACACTGATAGTTTAATAAAAAATATCAGAAAAATTTATTTTGTTTTAAGCTAATCTTGTTTTAATATTAAGACAGGAAGAAGTAACTAATCATTCTTTTTCAAATAATAAAATAAGGATAATGATTTAGGGCTCTGTAGGCCTATTTTATAACTTCTTAACGATAGTTTCACTAGCTACGGATATTGTTACGCAGTTTTAATGACACTATATAAAAAATGGTATTCTGTAATTTAACGTAACGATAAATATCATTAAAAGTATTGATAAAGTACCGAATTTTGTCGTTAAGATATCGAGGGATATCGAATCCCTCAATAAGCCATAATGACAACATAACTAGACATAGCGATCAATAGCAACATTCCGAAGCGGCTCCGAATAGTAGTACGGAAGTACAGTATAATTTTATAATTTGAATATATAAACATCATAAACTTAGTTTAAACATATATCGAATATTAAGAAGAACACGCAACAAATGCAATATTACAATAAAATATTTTAATTAAAAACAATTTATTATCAATATTATCTAAGGATATTAAAATAAATAAATAAATAGCTATAGATTAGATTCTACTTACAAATGATATGTAAGTCAGATATAATGATTGTAATAATTGTAATTGATATCAATAATAGGAATAATAATAATAATAATAGTAGCAGCAGCAGCAGTAATAATATATGTGTTATAATACTATATATTATTACAATTACATTATTGTTATTATTATTATTAATTATATTTATTTATTAATAATTTAATGATAATAATAATAATAATAATTGTAATTGTAATTAATATCAGTTTCACATGTAATTTATCAATATCTTTTCATATATTACTTAAATTATAAACAAGTGGATGCAAACCCATACAGCACAACATCTCTCAAAAATCTTTCGGAAAGATAAAATCAGAAGTTAATATTGAAATGTAACATAGAAATATTTCAGAAATGTTTGGGAAATATTAGGTGTACAAAAAAGTTCTGAGCTTTAGATTTCATACAACCGAAATAACAATTTAAATTTTATATATCTTCCTGCCCTTTTGCGGTTTTAAAGCGTTGACATTTGGCCTTCTAAAATGCCATACGATTTGGCGTTTGATGTACATAACCTCAAAAATCAGTAGTGTTCACGATGGCAATAACAAAAGAGCATATTCGATTTTCCACTTCGCGTTTCATCTGAAGAAAAATGCTGCTGAAGCCACTGCAATGATTTGTGCTGCATATGGAGAGAACGCTATAAGTCATATTACATGTAAAAGATGGTATCAAAAATTTTGCCAAGGAGATTTCAGTCTTGAAGATGAACCGCGTGCTGAATGCCCTCAAAAGATTGAAACGGACGAATTGCAAGCACTGCTGGATATAATCTCTGCGCAAACTGAAAAGGAGCTTGCAGAACAGCTTGGCGTTACGCAGCAAACCATTTCCGTTTACATACGTTTACATACGATAGGAAAAGTTCAGAAGGAAGGCAGATGGGTTCCGCATGAATTGTCCGAAGACAACAAAAATTGTCGGCGTGACACTGCACTCACTTTGCTTTCAAAGTTCCGGAAAAAAGATTTTCTGCACAAAATCATTACAGGCGATGAAAAGTGGATTCTTTATGATAACCCTAAACGTAGAAAATGGGTTGACCCTGGTTAACCTTCGACATCGACGCCAAAGCCCAATATCCACGCCAAGAAGGTTTTGCTCTGTACCTGGTGGGATTGGAAAAGTGTGTTGTATTACGAGTTGTTATAACCGGGTGAAACAATCACGGCAGACCGCTACCAACAACAATTGACCAATTTGAGCGATGCATTAGAAGAAAAGAGGCTATTTACTGGCCAAGGTCGTAAAGTGATCTTGCTTCATGACAATGCTCGACTACATGTTGCGAAAACGACTCAGGACCTATCTTTGCGTTAGGCTGGGAACTTCTCTCACATGCGACGTAGCCCAGACATGGCGCCTTCCGATTATTACCTATTCCGGTTGCTGCAGCATCATTTGGCTGATACACATTTCGTGAGATTTAAAGAGATACGAAAATGCATTGATGACTTTATCACTTCGAAGCCGGTGAGCTTCTATCGTCAAGGAATTTGCAAGCTACCCGAAAGATGGCAAAAGGTCGTTGATACAAACAGGGAATATTTCGCTGATTAATATTTTTTTGTTTGTTTTTAAATAAAGATTGAATTTTACAAAAAAAAGCTCAGAACTTTTTTGTACGCCTAATATTTTGTTGAAATTATTTTTTACTTTTATTATTGAAATATTTCAGAAATATTTTGAAACGTTTTATAGAAATATTTCGTACGTAATGTTTAAAACATATATCATTAAAAAATTTCAAAAATATTATATTGAAATATGTGACAGCTAATATTGTAATGTCCCTAACATGTTACATTTAATAGAAATATTTTTTATTTGATCTCTAAAATAAAATATAAAATACCATACACAATAAAAGATTTCAGAAAACTTTCAAAAGGTTAAAATATTTTTAAAAGATATCTGAAAACTTTTTGAAACTTTTTGTGCAGTATAACAAAAATTTCAGAGACATTATATTGATGTAATTGTTAAGAACAGCTTTTTAATAGAGAATTCAATTCTCCATTGAAAAGCTATTCTCTTATTGGACATCGTGTACTCGTATGTCTCTGTGCATATTTATCTATTTAGTATAATTAGAAACTTTCAAAAAGCTTTTAGATAAATTTAAGTATTTTTAAAAGCTTTCTGAAAGCCTTCTGAAACTTTCTGTGCTACATAAGTATATTATTTTAAGATTACGTTTGTGTGAAATATACAGGACGATGGAATTGGAAACATCCCTGGGTCTTTAAAAAGACATAATTCTGATTAGATTTTTAGATGACATTTTTTTTTACAAGACTTTATTCAAAAGCTAATTTTTGAATTATAACAAGAAATAGTTTTCTTATCACAGGATGGATACATGAGCTAAGCAGTGACTGCACAACTCACCGTCAGACGTAATAGTTGACAACCGCTTCGTATTTTAACGATATATGTCTGAAGAAAAGTTACATTGCTGTTTATCTCTTGTATTCGTCCTGTGATAACAAGATTATTTCTTTTGTAATTCAAAAACTAAACTCCGGACAAAATTTTGTAAGAGGAAAAATTATCTTAGAATATTATAAAGACATAATTATATAATCAAAATCATGTCTTTTCAAAGATCCAGAATTGTTTCCAATCCTGTATATTTTAAAGAAACTTAACAGAAATAATATACTCACAAAAGACATATAAACACAAAAGATTTCAGAAAACATTCAGAAAGCTTTCAAAAAGCGGACATAACATAAATGTGAAACATGCCTGAAATATTTTTTTGAAAGGTTTCAATTTTAATTGAACGATTTCTGCAAACTTTCTAACATACTTCGGCACTATGTGAGGAAGTTATAACTAAAATATTTCTGACATATCAAAAATTTATTATCAAAATATTTCAGAAATATTTCTGAAATTACAAAACGGACATATTATGTATCTGAAATATGTCTGAAATATGTCTAAATATTTTTTTGAAAGGTTTCATATTTCATTGAGTTTTCTGAAAGCTTTCCGAAATTTTTCGGTGCTGTGTGGAAAATAATTATATACAAATATTCTAACATTGCATAGGCTTTATTTTTTTTTTATTTCTCCTCTTCTATTATTTTTCACTTTACTATATTTTATTGTAAGTTTATAACCTTATCAATTACTACGTTTATACAGCGACGTTAATCCAACTTTTGCTTAGAATGATAGAATATTGTATCTACAATCATAAATATGTAAGTAATCATAAATATGCAATATTAATTGTAATATTGATATTCTACTTTTTAAATAATAGTTATTAATTAATAATATTAATTAATTAATAATAATATTTTAATAATATTTAATTAATTAATAATATTTAAATACTTACTTTACTTAACTTATCTCATCCTAGCATGGAACTCGCCAAAATTTTAACGCCTATTATATACGTATGTCATGGGTGCGTTCTTTTATTCACTCCAAGTGCTCATGCTATGACGTAATGGAAGTGTATTGTGGCTATCGGTTCGTTTTAGTTTCGTGCACTTAACTGCTTCAAGATTATAAAACGGAATGCAGTTGCAGTATGTTTTCAAGCTCCAACTGAAAATGGCTGGCATATATAATTAAAAAAAATATAATTTTATTATATGTATTAAATATAATATATATATTAAATATTATATATATATATATATATATATATAATAATAATAATAATAAATTAATAATATTAATATTAATAACAATAATAAAAAAATAATTATTAATAATAAATAATTTCATAATTATTATGATATTATATAATATAATAATTTTATTATATTATATTATTTCATATTATACTTTATTTTCTTTAGCATCAATCAAGGTTATTTCAGTCTCCATGGAAGCAGCCATCTTTGTGTTCTAACTGCTTTACCTCGCTGATTGCAGTAGCCGCAACAGGAAATACGTCAAATCAATGACGTCATACAATTCAAGGCAGTACTTTCGGAGTGCACTACTCTCTATATCGAAACGCTATTCGTAGTACTGATAGTATTCGGAGTAAATAAAGGAACGCACCCTATGTTACAGCCCTAAATATGACTATTGGTCATAATACGCATGCGCGAGAAAGCGGCTCTAATAGCAACACTGGTGCGCAGAGCATAAACCTCCTCAATTTGACAATCAGCCAGGCACAGCTAAGTCAGCCGATGTCGTTACGCTGTTCAAAGGAGGGGTCGCGAAAATTCAAAGATTTATTATAAATTTTCATTGATTTTATGATCACGGAAATTGAGTATGTTTTTTCATATGATTCTGCCATTTCTTTTGTGACGTAATTCTTATGTACACTAGGTTATAAAACTTTGAAATTTCTTAACTTTTGGTATACAAATTGATACAATAAGCTTTGAGCCTTATGTCGTAAAGTAAATAATTTTCGACAAAAGATGTTTTCTATGTTGTTAAATTCTAAATTTTATAGTTAGGATCTGACCATCTTTTAAGGATCAGGAATTGTGATCTAAAGCAACTTAAGAAACGCTTTTTGCCGAAAATAGCTTAAAGCATGAAGATTATTATATCTATTGTAAATCGAGGATAAATTCAGCGATTCAGCGATTCAGATAATAACATATGTGACTTGAAAAGAGATGCAGGATGATAAATAATATAAGTAAGTGACAGATGATTATATGCATAAAAATAATAGTATTGCATTTTGCAGGTGTATGGGTAGCTTAAAATCAAGAAAACACAATGACATCGATGATATCAACACCACGGAAGTTACCAATCTTTGTGTTTCCACAAAGCATTACGTTTTATTTAGACGATCAATCCACTCACAAGCAAGTGTTAACTTTGTATAACCCATATGAATTTCCTGTAAAATTTAGAGGTAAATATCACAAACACTCATCTTCTTTCAATAAGAAAAACAAATCTTTGATTTTTATTTGATAAAATTCTAATGTTTTAGTTCTATGTACTGCACCATATAAATATCAGGTGGTTGATCCAGAAGGTGTAATAAAGGCTAGTTCTTGCGTTGATATTGTGGTTCGACATACAGCATTATTGGCAAATAACTGCAATGTGATTGACAAATTTAGGATACATATGCAAGAGTATCCTACTAAACAGGTAACATTTGTAACACATAAGCAATAAAAAAATATTCATTTTTTCTAGAAAAAAATTCAAAATTAGAGAAGTTACTTTTTAAAAAGTAACGTATTATTTGTTACTGACCTTAAAAAGTAACTTGTTAGCATTACTCAAGAAATAAATTATTATTATATTAATTTTTAGATTTGCTAAACTAGTTAGAAATATAAAAAATGTACACTTGTAAATGCTTTTATTAGAATATTAATGGAAACCAAATATTGAAAAGCCACAAAAAATTTAAAAATTTTCAAATGTTTAATGCAGATGAAAGTTTTAATTTTTAATATATTTATAAATATTGTCAAATACTTTTTATTTTTATTTTTACTAAATACAAATATAGCTTGAGAGGATATATATCATATTTTAAATTTGAATGATTTCAAAATTTTGTTTTTAATGAAAGAACTATAAAGGTTACATAGTTTAAGCACAAAACATAAATTTATTATATCAAAATTATATTCTTTATTAATTTTTTTATTAAATTACAAATATAAATTTTCTTTATTAATTTTAGAGAGATTGATGTAATATTACATCATGATAGAAATATCTTTTTGGAGATGTTTATATACATAAAACAATGCTGTCTAAGATTTGTAGTTTTGGATTTGAAATTGATGTGTATTGATATTCATGTTTATTACTTTTTCTTACTTTATAGATATCTTATAACGTAAGACAGTTGATTCCAGAATTGAAATTAGTTTAAGATCAGAAGAAGAGGAAAGATAGAAGTTTTTGATGATATCCTATATTTTATTTACTGCTAACGATTATTATTATAAAATACTACTATTTTTAATATATATAATTATTAAAAAAATACATGAATATATGAGAGCGAGTGTGGCATAGTGGACAGTATTGATCTACTGTGATAGAGATTCCGGGTCCGATTCTCGACAGAACCAAAATATTTTCATATGCTCGTATTTTCTCTAGGTCAGACAAATCGTCAGTATGAGAGTATCCTTACCGCATAAGAATATTCTTACCCATAGAAACTTCCTCAAAAAGTTTGCTGTTTGGAACCGGCATTAAAGCTCTATATGTCTATACATTATCTGTGTATATACTACAGATATATGAGAGTGAGGTAGAACAGACACTAAGCTTATGTAGAAGAGGAAGGAGAGAAGTAGACATGAATATATATATATATATACATGTAAAAGATAAATTTTATATGTATATTCTAACTATACACTGAGGAAAATATTTGGTTGGATTAATTGCAATTCTAGTTAAAAATAGACAAACCAGAATTTTCTGTTTCTTAAATCTTCTGATTTGTCCATTTTCAACAAGATATTTTTCTCAGTGTAAATATATTATATATTTATATATTTTTTAGAATTATATATTGAGAATAGTATTTTACAGTAATAATAATAATAATATACCTTTAAATAATAAACTGAGCGCAAAAAATTATATATGTTAAAAATTTCTAAAGATCTTAGATTTGTCTCGCTTCTGAGATTGAGCATTATACTATGAAAAGTTGCAATAAAAAAAATAAGAAAAGTAATAGGCATATCAATTTATAAAATATCAATTTATCGATGATTATGCCTATTACTTTTCTAGAATATATCAATTTCACATTAAAATTATAAATCTTAGACAACAATAATATAAAAAAGTAATTATTAAATTTATTATCTTTGCTGAAAAAATGTAATTATGTTATCATTACAGTTACAAAAGAAAAAAAGTAACGCCATCGGTAATCCATTATTAAAAAAGATGTAATTGTAATGATAACGGCGTTACAAGAAATGCGTTGCTTTTGTTGGGAAAATTTAAACTTTACAAATTTCGTTAGGTAATTGGTAAGAGAGACGTAGAAGCCAAACTTCTCGCTGGAGTGATGGATACAGCTGGAAGAGCAACGCCAGATCCAGATGTGTTTCAACAACTTCCGATAAATGAAAATAGGCAACAAGAATCTTATGCGCTTATAAGCCGAAATAAAACGATAGATAGTAAGTAAATATTTAAAGGACTGTTTTAAATTTAGTCTTTTTGAATCAATCATGAAATCTGCTTTATATAAAGAAAAAAGTGAAACATACTATAATAAAAAAAGTAAATTAATTTTGTATTTTCTTATTGCAATGATTTGCAAATGCGATGTTTAAAGTACAGTAGTAAAACAATTATGGCGAAGAATATTTTAACGTATTACTAACGTATTACTACTATAAATCTACTATAAATCAACTATAAATCAAAATTCTAGGAGGTACAAATTACGTAGCACTTATCACAGGAATTGTATGCATAATTGGATTGCTTTTACCCACTGAAGGCGAAAAAAATCATAGATTGCCCGATTATCTTCATCTCTCTGTGAATTTTAAATTAATATTCTCATTTGTACTAGGTAAGCATCAGGTATGTAAGCGATTACACACAGGACATTTCATAATTGATAGTACAACCGAAGGAGAAAGACAGGCCTGATTTTGTGTGAAAAATAAATTAAAAATATATAGAACCTTTTACAATATAGAATCGTATAATACTTTGTTATTGAAAAACAACTTTGAATATTCTGATGTGCGAGCACTTAACTACACTTTGGCTTCAGTTGACCTTGCTGTGTGCTCTGTCTTTATATACATTTGAATTTATAAACATCGCCGGTAACAAGATTTTATATCAGTTTCTGCTAGTTTGTTTTGTTCTGTCATTCTTATTTATCAATATACATCAATCAAGAGTATACAGCTATGATCCTTGTGCTGAGTACATATTATAGTAATACTATTAAAGCAGCTGTTTAACATCGAATCCGATATCCTAATCGTCAATATTTTTCAAGTAAAATTATTTTACAAGCAAAACGGATGTTCACAGAATTTGATTCTTTTGTATCTTATAATCGACGTGATAATCAAATACATTAGATAATAAACGGAAAGCGACAAAGAAGAATTTTGTTGATATATCGTCTAGCAAATAGACATAAGTAAGTACTTGTATAGCAGATGAATATTCAAAGATATTCTTTCTCAAAAGTGAAACCTCATTGATCGTATTCTATATTTTCAATTTATTTTTTCATGTAGAATCAATCTTGATCCAATTGTACCATCAATTATGGTATGTTCTATATAAGCATACATATATATATAAGCATGTATTATTACAATATTTTTATTTTGTAGGTATGGTGGCAAATATCGTTTTAGGGCTATAATTGATTTTTATACGAAAGATAACTTTATAGGATAACAGGATAGTATAACATAAGATAAAAGCGCAATTAATATAAGACTTGGGCCTCCTTTCTTATGAAGTATATTCAATTCTAGTCTATAATGGAACTTTAATATTGTATCAATTGAATACTGATATTTACTTTTTTAAATAATTATATTATAATTTTATAAATACGTATTATAATTATATATCATAAATATATCTGTATTTGTTATATAAATGCTTATCAAATTCATAATATAATTATTTATATATCATAATAGTCCTATTTTGGAGCGGGGCAGTCTTGAAATGATAAGAAATATTTTGGTTCGTGAACTGACATTTCCAGGGCCTACTGGAAAAATAATGTAATTTTATTATTTAAACTACATATTTCTGTACAAATATTGAAGATAAATTGTATATGTTCTTTATAACATAATGTTCTTTATAAATAACATAACTATAACATAATGTATAGTTAATATATTATGTAATAACTTAATATATACATGCTGTCATGTTCGCTTCGCTTAGCGTATCTAATTTTGCATCTTTATATTGTATATACAAAATTTTAGTGATATATTTCACCGTTTGTATAATGACACATTTTATATATTCTGATTGCCATGATCTCATGTACAGCTAGATAAGTCTTCCTGTATATAAAAGTGGATTGGATTGTAATAATTAAAAACATCTGCAACAATATGCAATTCTCTATTTTTTTTTCTCTCACAACTTGTATACAAGTCAAACTATTGCATAACAATGAAATTAATCCGTAATAAATAAAAATTGTAATAAAAACAATCTCATTAAGCTTATTTACATAAGATACTTGAGATCAAGAAATAAAACAAATTTGTATCTTTTGATTTCATGCATATTGCATAAAATATAAAATTAACTTTAAAAGAAACAATATTTAGAAAATCTTGTGTTTTCGCAGAATTGAACAGAAATATTAGACTTACAGAATAAAATAATCACAAATTCTTTTCTCATATTAAACATATTGGAAATAAGGATATTTTTATTTATTATCAATATATATTCATTATTTACATAAGTTACAACACAGACACTTGTGAATAAAGTATCATCGAATGGATATTTTCCAACTTTTTTCGTCAGATGTATAATCTCTTGGGAAGTACAAAATACTTTCCGTCAGATGTGTAATCTCCTGGAAAGTAGGAATCGATTGTATTTTCAAAAAATATAATTTGATTAAATCAGAGGGAGAAACAGATTTCTCTTTAACTTTGGATTGAAATGATTTCAAACTGTGTTTACATTACCTGTAAGTCTGACAATGCCTGTTAAATGTCGTAATATGTCTTGTTCTCAAAATTATACAATTTTAAAGTCGATGTACGTTTTTTAAACTCTCATTGTGGGTTTTATATTCCATGGAGGCACTAGCTGGAAGATGTAATACTCTTCTTAAAGTATCTCTAATTCTCGCTGTCGTCGCTACATCCGATGCTGTCTTGTTCCACACACATATTATGTCCTCCTATTAAAGTAACAAATTTAATAAAAACTTTTTGTATCTAGCATGAGGACAAAAGTATCGAAGTCTTGCCCACCTGAAATCGTATAGATACAACAGCGCCACATATTTCTTCTCCTACCATAAATTGCTCACCTAAAATTGCCAATATAAGATTTTCCCAACATCTAGATACTAAACCCTTTCGTAATCTCACTATCCATTTGCCACCTTTTTGATTTGCTTCGTCCTATGAGAAAAATGAAATAGATAAGTCTAATATATAATATGTATATATTTGAATATGTAAACAAAACAGAATTGTGCTCACCTCCCACATGGGCTTTATACCAACTTTAAAAAGATGGAAGTCTGTATGTGTTGTGAGATCTGATGGTCGTACTAAATGACTGTAAAGACCCCAGAATTGTTCTACGCTTGCGAATCTACCGACCAGTTTTAAATTCTGATCGTAACTCTGTATGCTTGTCTGTTTGCCAGGACTACGCCGGCTGTACCATAGCGCATAAGCGTATTGTAATTTGTGTTCGTTTGGACTTATCTCTATTGGAGGCTGTAAATTAATATCACAAATTTCATATCAATCAATGAAATTTAATCATTGATGATAGAGGTCTCTGTTCTACTCACTAATGAACTCTTCTCTATTTTTTGATTATCCTTTGACTGAGACTCTTCATCTCCACTATCCTCTGTAGCTTTCAATCTATAAGTCCTGTCATAAATCATACATTAAACAAATATCTAACTTCATATTAAATATTAATTATACA
The DNA here is from genome assembly GCF_055798465.1 of Pogonomyrmex barbatus. Lineage (NCBI taxonomy): Eukaryota > Metazoa > Arthropoda > Insecta > Hymenoptera > Formicidae > Pogonomyrmex > Pogonomyrmex barbatus. The sequence continues at coordinate 5,049,740 of NW_028297149.1, forward strand.
CTAACAATACTCATTTCTATCAATATTAATTAACTAATCTCAGTTAATTTGTATATTTTTTAATTCTAAGAATTAGTAAATTAAACTAGAGATTAAAATTAATTTATATTGATAAAAATGAACATCAGAATGACTTTGATCAAACCCCAATCAGCTCAATCGGTAAAATTATTTGGAAAAAACTTTCCACTATATAATTCATCATCTCTAATCTAATCTTTTCGTCAGAATCAATTTAATTAATAATTCTATTCGTGTTAACAAATCACTGACAATAAATTGATTAGATTAATCCATTTCTATCAACATAAATTAACTTTGATTTTGATTAACTTACTTGTCTTTTCCCAATTCTAAAATTAGAAAAAATTAAAAAATAAATAAAATCGAGATTAAAATTAATTTATACTGGTAGAAATAACCATTCAACATAGACGTTCAAAGGATGATTCTAAAGATACCCAGAAGACATTCTTTAAATAAAAGCACATCCCAGTAAGGATATTCAGAACATTTCCAAGATATTTCTTGGAAAGTATGCTATATGGCTATGAAAGAAATTATAAAGAAAATTAAATTTCGATATAGGAAACCATATTCATTGGTTGAAAATAAGAACTTAAAACATAAAAGAAATAAAAAATAAAGAATAAGGAATTCGGAATAGAAAATTAAATCTCAGTATATGGAAACCCATGCTTCAGTACACAATTAAGGAATACCAAGACATTCTTTTCTTGGTTGAAAATAACTTTTTGTTCCTTCTGTAAGATGCATAACTTAGAGAGTCCAAGTTTCCTCAAATGTCGAGCGGAGAACTCGATCGTCAGGGATCGCATTTCACAGCTCCATATGTTCGGAGCACAAAATTAAGGATGTTCATAGCGCTCTTGAACATTCGTGCCAGTTGTCAAAACGTGGTGATCATATGGAAGACGCGACTTCAGTCACTCGCGCGTAAACTGACACTACGAATGACACTACGTTACGCGCCTAAGGATCAACAGTTGAGATCTTCTACTCGACTGGGGATGTTCCTGCGACGTGACAGATGGGGACATTCATTCACGACCCCCCTCCGGCTGCGTCGCGTAGCCAAACGCTGGCGTGCGACCTAACCTCACTCGCAGGAGCGCAACTGCTTGCGAGAACCGAGAATCGAGGACGCTCCACACTTACGTGTCGAATTTGTTGGACATGCTCTCGGTCGTCGGGACAAAATACACGTGCGAATAAGATGGATGTGTTTCGCGCTTCAATCGCAAATGGGAGTATAAAAATCTCGTCGAACGCACGGGGTTTCTCTTCCTCACTCGCACACTGAGCCCTCACGTTCCGCAATGTTTTCGATAAACTGTTGATCCTTTCGCTACCATATTCTCTTTCTTTGTATGCGTATCTATCTTTCTCTCTCTCTCTCTACCTTTCTTCTATTTTTTTTTACACGTCGCTCGTCACCGGAGATTTCACGCTTAGACGTTGGTAATGGATTATTGCTACAAACAACGAATTGCACTCGAGAAAAGGTATCCGTCTAGGTGTCCGTACACCATGCCGTAAAAATAAAGTCCATTTCAGACAATCTTGATTTGCATTAAAATTCTAAACAGGAATTTATTTGTAATTTTGTGAGGAGTCGATCTCATTACGTCTGACTAATTTTAGCATAAAATGCATATTTATCTATAACATATACTATGTATCATGTATTATGTACAAAAAAATACATACGTATATGCACTTTATGCAGCTAATTCAGTTAGTCCTTATTACCTAATTAAATTTTTATTACCCGATTAAATTTAAAAATTGTCAATTGCAAAATTTAAAACTGAACATTATTATTTTGTTTTTCTTGTTCATCTTCTACAAATTATACATAAACATTTATGTAAAAATAATATGTAATAAATATTATTTCAAAATATATTTTTATAATAATAACACTTTAATCTTTAATTTATATAAATCTCCGAATATAATTTTTTAGTATCTTCGCAATGGATACGTGATTCTGTCCCCACACAGCATCGAAATTTTTACTGACTTAAACTATAAAATTATTAATTATATAAAATTCCGTATTATACAATTAAAAATAACGCATTATTTTATTAAAAAAAGAGAATTCCATAAACTGTAAGTAACATGCATAACATTTCGTGCGCAGTAATGTTTTTAATTTTCCTTCCTGTTAGTGACAGCAAACTCCAATTTCAGCCTCTTCAGAATTTCTTGTCGTTGATACATGACTTCTCTGCGACACAGCGGCGAAAATGCGATCGGGCATTCGTATTGCACGGTTTCGATACATTTTGTGTCCTTCATACCGTCCGCATCGAATCTGAATTGCGAAATAGACTCCACTGAAAAGAAAACAGCCCGATTGATATTCGTTTCAATGTGAAGAGAAAAGTCTACGGAGCTAAGTCGGAATCGAATTGTGTAAACAATTCATTGCAGTAAGCCGAGAATATGTTCAAACAATCGATAGTATTAATAGGCAATCTCGGTAAGCGGGACTTCAAACTCCAAATCAATTCTAAAAATCAAGTTTCATTTTCGATTGAAATTTGTAAAAAATAATATTTCATACGTTGTATTTGCGAAATCGAATCGGTCTAGTTAATCTTGAATTTTACAAAATGAATACCTGCACAGAATTCGAAATAATTTCTATTGTAAAAAATCGAATCTTTTAGTAGTACTCGAGTAGTACTCGAACTTGAAAAATAAAATTGTTAGAATTTAAAAAATGTAAAATGTAAAGCTTGTAAGTAATTTTTAGTTTACACTTTTAATTAAATTTTTATTATATTTAATTTTAACGATTGATAATCGTTAAAATATTTATAATTATTAAATATATTAAATATATATTATAACAGTGCAATTCGAATTGAAGGGATATAAAATTTCTAATAAAGTATTTATGAAAATTCATTTGATTCAAATCTACTAAAAAAGTACTGTTTTTATTTTTTGGAGTAATCATAGAGAATTCGAAACTATGCAAATAAATTCCAATATACTTGTAAAATACTTATAGAGTTTTCGATTGTAATGGGTTTTAATTCGGGTTATACTGTTATAATATACTTCCTGCACTTAAAGTAAGATGCACATAGGATGCGTGAGCGTTAGAAAAAAGAAAATAGAAATAAAAACGAGTGCAGAAAGTGACGGCATCAAATTGGATCAAAATCCACTGCAATCGAAAACACTATTACTCTCAGCGTTACTTCGAACGTTGTAATATTTTTTTTTTTTGAAACATTTTTAGATCGATCCTTTTTAATGTTATTTGCGAAAAAATACTATTTATTTCTAATAGTTTATTGATCAAACTGCAAAAAAAAATTTAGAAATTTATCACATTAGAAGTGTATTATTTGCATTAAATACTTTTCCAATAAATTATAAAAATTTGTTTTCATGTATTTATAATCTTTTTTCCTTTTTTGAACGTTTCTAAAAATGTTTAAAATAATCAGGTTTGCGATTAACTGCTAACTATTATCTTATATGAAGACAAAGTCAAATTGACTGCGTTATCGATTTGTACGAGATAGATCGCTAGCGGTATCCACTTACAACAACCGAAATTGGAGAAGAAGCAAGTCAAATGCCTGGAACTGATGACGTAGCCATTGTCATCCGGCTTGACGGCATAGTGCCCGTGCGCTACATTACGGATCATCGGCAGATGACTTAAATGCTCCGTGTATCGCACCGAGTATTTCCAATGATCGTAATTCCCGCCTTCGTCGATCACGCTAAAATCCTCACTGCGACATGAATTTAAGACGGATTAATCGAAGGAATAAAATTCCAGAAACTACGCAACATGTGTGATTTCACGTTTTCGAAATTAAAATGATCTGTTCTGTTTTATTATTTCTTTCTATTTCGAAGAGATCAAAATAGTGGCTGGGTTCCGCAAAGCGCATTTTTTATAGTATACACCATGATATAGGCTATAGATAAATGTATGTATACGTGTATATGTACATTTTATAAAATCCAGTCAGGGTGTTCTCTCTCTCTCTCTCTCTCTCTCTCTCTCTCTCTCTCTCTCTCTCTCTCTCTCTCTCTCTCTCTCTCCCTCCCTCCCCTCTCTCCTTTATTGCTCCTTCTTTCTTTTTTCTTTTTATTAATAACAATAATGAAATTGATCATTTCTATTGTCATCTTCAAGTTTTTGTTTCTTTTCTAATTTAATTCTAATTACTTACATCGTTGGATTCAGTTTTTTCATGTTGCTAAAATCAGCTACGAATTCCCACACGAGTTTGGGATCCGAGTTATTTATGGTGCCTTCGAATATCACTTGATGTTTCTTCTTATAAACAAATAGCGTGTAAAGAAGCAATACGCCTAGAATACTGTGCAAAATCGTTCTCGTTTTCCATCTCAAGGGATTGAAACTCATCTGCATGCAAAAAAAAAAGAAAAACTAATTGTTATAGGTACAAATCAATTTTCCTTTTTCAATTGTTGAGACTTATTCGCATTGTATCAAAAAATACTCGATCTCGAAATCGAATTGCTGGCTTATTTTAATTTTTGACTGCATCACAGACATTTTTAAATTTACATTTATTTAGTAACATATTTTTATATATCTTTATCATTTTATTATTTTCAAGATGAAAAGATTTTTTTTTCTAGATAATTTTCAAAGAGTTCATTCTTCCTTTTTCATAAAATTCATTATAAAGAATGGCTTGACGTATCAATTTTAATTGAATAAAGTTTTTTTTTTTAGTTATTATCAAATTAACAATGCAATACTTATTACGTTCTTGCAATTACAATCGTATTTTTACAAATTTTTATAGTTATAAAACTCTAATACATATAATCTACTTATTATTATACTAAATTATTATACTAAAATACCGACAAGTTTCAAACAGTTTTTGCACATTTTATTTTATTACTGAGCGCGTAAATAAAGCAAACGGAGAAGAGTACATCTTGAATGTTTATTTCTCAAAGGTGGGTTCTTTTTCGGAAATGAGATACAGCGTGCGCACGAAAATCCAACATAATCGAGCAACATTACGTGAGAGTAACGTAAGTTTTTCTTTAAAATAAATGAAATTTCACACTTACTGCTATCACAAGGACTATCCGATTGGTAGCGATTCGGCGCGAGATCGCGAATACTTCCGGTCGGAAGTATTATCAGCGAAGCTTAGAGATTTCGAGGGAAAGCGATAAGAGAAACTTGTCGGTGTGATAGCTCTTTATCCATTGGGCTCCGATCTCACACTGTATTCCGCTCGCTAACCAGCATTCTTTTTTTTCGCTACGCCTCGCCGCTACGTCACAATTTGTATGAATGTAGACGTGTATTTCAGGGCCGGACGATAGACCTGAAATAGCGGAAACAGTGAGAGATCCTTATTTCTATCAATATGGATTAATTTTAATTTTCTCGGTTAAATTCACTTTTTATTTTTATATAATTCTATGGATTAAAAAAAAATAAAATTATAAATTGAATCGAAATCGAAGTTAATTTATATTGATGTAAATGAGTAAGGGAGTAAGATCTCGTTACAACGCGAGAGAGAGAGAGAGAGAGAGAGAGAGAGAGAGAGAGAGGACCGGGAAAAATTCATTTGATTGCTATAATATAAAAATTTATTTCAAATATCTATGTACAAGTTTTTTATGTACAAAGAGCGAAATTCTTAATTGTCGTCGGATTGATTTTTCTTGCCAAATACAGATTTTACGTGCGTTGGTAACAAAGCGTTCAATCGGTCGGGTGTAGACATGGAACTCAAATTTAATAATCTCACTAAACCATTTTGGTAACCCACTGCAAGCCATAGATAACTCCATGCGTTTGGATTCCAAGCCATCTAAAAAAAATAATATTATCTTGTATTAATGTTTCGATTTCAGTTACATTTGCTTTCACAAGCGAATAAAAAAAAATTAATTTTTGAAATGTATTAACATGTGTAATATATATATATATATATATATATATATATATATATATATATATATTACATATTTTTTTTACATGTATATATGTTTTAAGTATTTCATAAAAAAAAGTAAAAGTAGGAGTAAATTTGTATTAACGTACCCTGTTCGCAGAGGCAAATGGATATTGTTCAACTTGAACGGACCTCAATTTAGTATTATTCAGAGTATCCGGCTTATCTTTAGTGATATCTTTCTGTAAATCCTGTCCAAAAAACAGAAAATCGATTGATCAATTATATCGATCAATTGATATCAATCAATAATAAGATGTTACAAAAAATAAGATATCATGAGAAATGATAATTTACCTTTAAATTATCATGGAAAACGATACCAAAACGATCTTTGCATTCGTCATAGGTTTCTGGCATATAATTATATTCTGTCGAATCGTTTTCATCATCCTGATCGGGTGTATGTTGCTCTTCTTTTAAGAAATCCACCGTCTCAATAAAAGAATTTAACTACAAGTCATAAAGATACATATAACAAGCTTATATACAAATGTCTAATTACATAGCGATGTAAGAAGATTCGATTTCTTACCTGTCTTTTCTTGGGCAATAATTTTTCCTTTTTCAATATATGATGAGGAAAAATAGTCATTACCTCTCCAGCTAAAGTGCCATGTGCAATACTGTTAGCATAATCGGAAATAGCGATACCCTAAAAAATTGAATGTCATTTAGAAGACTATACAATTACTTATTGTCTGAAAGAGGCAACTAGGCGATAATATTCTTACATAAGTCGTCGAATTAGTTGCTAAAATTGGACAATATCTATATCCGAGGTCTCTTGTTGGTATTATGCAAGTATGCGTACATTGATATCTGAAAGAATAATCACATCAAAAATAAATGTGATTGTTATTAATTATTATCACTTTTAGATACGACAAAAATTTTACCCATGTGCATCATCGAAGGTAACAACTGCACACGGCCAATTTGTCATCCAAGCGCCATTTACTATTATGCCTTTTTTTATCCAGCTCTGTGGTACACCTGAACCTTCGAGCAAGTCCCAAAATTTATATCCATCCATGCTGCCAGAAGCAAGAAATTGATGGTTCGCGTATGGTATAAATGCCAACACTGTATAAAGAAACAAGAAAATATGGTTTTACCTTAAAATTTCTGTATTTTTATATGATATCCATGATATGATGTTCTATGATAGGATAAAGTGAGCGCGAGGATGATATAGCAGACAGCGCACTGGTCTACTATACCAAAGGTCCCGAATTAGCGTCTCGACAAAACCAAGAATGTTTTTATATGTTCGTTTCCTCTTCGGCAGTCTGATAAACTACCAAGAGTATCTTCGCTACGGAAACATCTCTCTCAACCAAGCCGTTCGGATTCGGTGTTTAAATTGTAGGTATCGTATACTTGTGTACAATCCGAGTACATACCACAGGTATACGCAAGCGAAAGAGATGGACTTTGGGCCCGACTTGGGTTGTCATTGATGACGACAATAATGATGATTTATCCAGGGATGAAATAAATATTACTTACTGGTAACTGCATTATAATGCGCGAAGAAATCTTGGCACGCGTTTATAACCTTCGTATTTCCCTGTGTCTTAAGTAACAGAGGCGAGACAGTGGGAAGATGCCATATTGCGACATGACCGTTCGTAAGACCTGCCGCAAGAAATCTAAAAAAATATTTACATTAATTCTACAAACATTACAGTAATTCTACAATGTGCTCTTACATTAATTCTACAATATGCATGAAACTTATGAAATAAAAATTAGATTGTGGATATTACTCATGCTTATGCTCCTTCGTCCATGATATCTTGGAGCACTGCCAGTTTTGTGCATTATTGTCATATAAAGGAATGTTGACGACCAGTGTCATTATTGGATCAGTTTTATAAACGGGCCATCTTTTGATGAAAATTATATAAAAATTTTTTGAATCACGCATAAAAAAAAATTAACGCACAATCAAAATTATAATATGACTCACGAGGTAGATTCGGTTTTTTCGAATTTAAGTTCGTCTGGAAACGGTAGCGAATAAATATATACACATCCATCCGAACATGCTGCCGCAAGTAATCCCATTCGCTTAAGTTTATTATCTTCTATTTTATAATTGTCAAGATCAATGTCTTGATAGCATCCTGATGGACACCATTCAAAACACCAAACTGTACCATAATTATGCACAATCGCGTAAGCCAAAGTGGGCGATCTATATTCGTTATTATCACTGAAAACAATATACATTTCAATATTATAAATTACAGTAAATGTAATGCAATAAAATTACAGCAGTTTCTTAAGTTTGTTTCAATAATTAAAATTCTAATTAAAATTAATTGAACTTAATTTATTGCACATATGTTTGCGCAAACTTACTCATGGTTTAAAGATCCAACATCCCATATTTGTATAATGTTTGGTTTTGTATATGAATATCCTATGCTATATGAGCTTTCCATTGTGGGATGCGTGCTAATTGCGATATATTGCGTTGGATTTTTCTTATACATCGGTGATGGAATAGGCAACCATGCTAATGCCCATACAGGACCACCGACAAAAAATGTTGGTACATCTGAAAAAACATTATTAGTCAGATTTAAGTATTTGAAGAGACCTTTGCGCTAAATATATTTTAATATATCATAATTTGTATAGCGTAATTTCATAAAATACCTTCATAAATATCGCCCTCAAATCTGTTCATGTGTTTCCAATCATCATTATCAAAACTTTCCGATGAATTCTTGTTTTTTGTACATTTGAAGGACATCGAAACTGTTAATTCTGGGAAATATTTTGCAGCGTCGTTATTTTCCAATAATGTAAAACAATTTGGTGCATCGTCATTGAATAATGCAAGTTCATAATGTCTTAGCTCGCTGTAATCAAATTATGAATAAAATATTTTAAATATCAACATTATTAATTTGTGTGTAATTATGTATATAATTATTGAAACAGAAAATAGATTAAATTATATAGTAAATTTAAAATCATATTTTAATTTTATTAATATTGTAGCATGTACATTAGTAAATTAATTATACATACAAATTTAAAGTCCAATCAATAGCGGGTTCAAAAGCTTTGTTTGATTGTGGCCTTGGCTTGATTGTCTCTGGGCAAATGGCTTCTAAGATTTTGTTGACTGCTAAAATTTTTTACAAAAATATTATATTAGTAAAATAATAATATACTATATTAGTATACTATAGTAATATACTATACGACTAGTATACTATAGCATACTAGTATACTATAGCATACTAGTTAGTATACTATACTATAATATATTATAGTATACTAATATAGTATTTCATATCTTAAGCGCGTGCGCGTATCGCATATACACGCGCGCGCGCGTGCTAAAAAAATATCTGAAAAAATATTTGTATGTGTCTGTGTGTAATAATTGTTATACTGTTTATTATATCACATAATAATTTATACTATTTTGTTATAGTATAGTTCAGCGTACCTGTATTATCAGAATTAGTTTTCAATAAACGACGACTACTACTAAACTTTCGTTTCACGTTACATTCAAAAATACTTTCGTCTGACGAATATTCATCTTCTTCTACCTCATAATCAGAATGTTTCTCAAAATCCTCGACAAGATGAACTTCTGTTATATGAGCTGCAATCTTATCTTTAGAATCCGCAGAAAACTTGCAAATTTTACACAGAAAATTCTAAAAAAAGAAGAAAGAAATATTTAAAACATTAATCATTTTTAAAAATATAAACTATAAAATCATAAATAAAAAATAATTTATATAGATTCAATAGATTAAAATTAATAGGATATATTAAAAGATTTAAGAGCTGGATCATTAAGCTAAATGTTAAACCAAAAACATAAATATATATAACAACTAGATAGATTATTTGTTTTTGACTATTTATCATATTAAAAATGAACCTAATCGATAATAAATAGTCAAAAAACATTAAAAGAATTCAAGACGGGATATTTCAATCATTGCTGGATCTTGATGTCTAGTAATTTTTATCTTTCTTTATATATATTTATAAAATTTAATAAGCCTTGTTTCTATCACATATCAATTACGTGCCATTACTAACAAACTTGCAATATAGTTAGCTATAATATACAGTATAATATACAGTATATACATATAAGTTAAAGCTAGAATTATGTATTTTTCATGATCTCTCGAACTTAATAATATCGATTAAATTCTCTCTCTCCCTTTTGTACATATCTTATTATGAAAATCATCTTAATCAGAATTCGAATTTGAGCTTTTTTATTTTCTTCTTTGACCAAATAAGCTTGTCATATATATTACTCGTGTTAAAACATTTTGTCAATCTATAAATTATTTATATAACAAAATTATAAAATATTATAAAATACAATATACCTCTTGTGGAGTAAAATCACATTGATAATAATGCTCGCAAATAATTTCATAAGAGGTGCTCGTGAAATTACATCCTGCTTGCTTGCAAGATGCAGTACCCTGTGAATCTATTTCTTTTTTCCATTTGACTTTCCAAACATTTGGAATTTTTCTGTTAAGATTGAACCTTTGTACGATATTGTTCTAAACATATAATCATTGTATTAATATATATATTATAATAAGTTTTTATAATAAATATAACAAATTTTAATATATAAATATAAAAAAATAAGAATTTATATTTTTTACCGTGCATAGATTTGGCTCTTTTAAAGATTTAGAAAGTTGCTGTATCTTTGGCACCGCTCTGTAATTATAAAATAAATAAATATACATATACACAGGTGTTCCAAAATTACTAGATGACCTTTCACTCTGATAAATTCTATGAAACAGTTAAGATGAAAATATATCATGTTTGAATGCGCAAAGTTTTCAAGAATTTATTAGTCAACTTTAAATGCTTCTCTTAAATGATTCTTTAAAAATTATTACAACCTCGACATTTTTATATAAAAGTTTTCATCTTATAATATTGCACAGAATTTGTTAAAAAGATATCTGCTAATTTTAATGTAATTTTAATGTATAAATAACTGTATCAACAAATATAATTTAAGTAACTTGTAAATAAGATTTTATACTTGCCTCTCTGCTGCTTTCCGTTTAGTTTTTTCAATATCCATATTTACTTCTTTATCTTTATTCTGTTCTGATTGCCTGTGGAAACGTTCATGTACATCTACAGAGGAAGGCATCATAACTGCTTGACAAATAGGACATGTCACCATTAATGATTTTCTTTCCTATAAATAAATAAAAATTTGTGGCGATATGTATCTATATAATATATATTATGTAGCAAATTTTATTGCTTCTTACTTCTTCTGATTTTCCACAAAATTGCATATGCGATATAAAACCAACGACACTTCGTTTCATAGTACCACATTCTTCACAAGTTAAATATTTCTTTTTCTTTTTAAGAGCAGCAGTCAATATTCTCTTTAACAATTTTTCGTCATTTCCAAAGTCCTATAAGCAAACGCAAATTTATTGTTTATATAAACTTTTATGCACTGCAAAAATTTATAATGCTATTGAATTTATATATTATTGAAAGTGACAGGAGTAAAAAAGCTATAAGTCGGAGACTCTTGCTGAGATGTGTATTTATTTAAAATTATTTTTTATCAGACATTTCGATTTGATTTAGGTCATCTTCAGTGATCTATGAATACATACAAACATCAAACAGAACAATGACATGTGCAAAAATAATTTTATAAGCAGTATGATAATACTGCATATATGATAATACTGAGATCTTATTTAAAGAAAAAATTAGAATTTATCAAAGTACATTAAACAAAGAACAATGTATTGAGATGTTTTTTTATGACCAAAAAAATAGAATCTTTAGCGTTATTATCAAACCAGTTGTAAAAATATATAATAAGTATTGCATTGCTGTCGAGTTGGAATCAAGTTAAAATGTCTGATCAAAAATAATTTTAAACAAATACACATCTCAGCAAGAAGCTCCGGCTTATGACTTTTTTGCTCTTGTCACTTTCAATTTATTTTGAAGAAGTTTGGATATCGCCTCAACAAATTTATATATTATTACCAATGCTTCTTTATCTTTTTGCCAAGCCATGTCATTATGCTGATGTAAATTATGCGAAGACCATTGTTTTTTCGGTAATTCTTGGTTGCATTTAGCGCAAGTTACCAATTTTATCTATAAATAAAGCATTTTATATGAATTCTTCATGTTATAATTGCGATATGTCATAATAGCATAAGTTTTAAAATATAATACAACTTACTTTTTCAATACAATTAGCTTTTTCAGTATTCGGAGTTTCTTCAATATTTGAATATACAGCAGCGTTTTTGATATTTTCAACATGATCTGTCGCATTTGTGTCATTTAAGTTTATTTCATTATCCTTCTTTGTTTGCAATTGAGAAATGTTTTTCATTGTTGATCTTGGAATGTAGTCTGTATCTAAAGAATTTTGTGATGTCCCTCGACCACGTCCTCGTCCTCGACCACGACCACGACCACGACCACGACCACGACCACGACCACGACCACATCCTCGACCTCTACCTCTGCCTCTAGAACCAGGTGGTCGACCTCGTTTCCTGATAAAAACTTGATCTTCCACAGAATCACTTTCATCGCTTAAATCACTTATACTGGTGGTAATCTTAAATGCATTAGTACGCCTTCTATTACGTGTCACATATTCGTTAATGTTCTCGGGAATCTCTTGTGATATATCATCGTTTCTTAATTTTTTTGATTGACTTTCATCTGTGGAAACATCTATTACTTTTCTAGGTCTACCTCTTTTTCTCTTCTCCTTTGGTGCTACAAGTAACTGATTTTGTTCATCATTCATATTTATTTTATTTGCTATAGATGAATCTTGACATATTGTGTTGTTCATTGATTGCATCTCCTCTGTGAACGATTCTACCAAACTTGGCGATTTATTTTCAATTGTAACTAATTTCGATTTCTCCTCGCTATTATCTCCGACATTCGAATGAGAAGGCAGTGATCTCGTTAGTTTAGCTGGTAGTGCAGCTACTTCAATTTTGATTTCCATTCCCGAATCAGTTTCTTGATCTTCGGCTACAGTTCTTTCATTTGATGAAATACAATGCTGCTCGCTTATAATTTCATTTTGATTCTGCACTTCTGTCGGCAAGGTGTTATTAGTTAATCCTTGAGAAAAATTACTTGATACAATATGATCATTAATTTTTCCCTGCCGACAATCCCTTCTATTTTCATCAGGTACATTTTCGTTAATAATTAAATATACATTATCTATTTCCGGATTATGTAACACACCATTGTTTCTTTCTTCAAATGTTGTCAAACCATTTGTGTTGTTTGTTTCCACAGACGATGTTCCTGTTCTATTGCATTTATTAGCAAAGGATAAAAATTTCTTTCGAGAATATGTCATTGACCTACAATCAGAATTCACTTTTCTAGTATTAGTTTCGTCTTCTTCTGCATTAACAATACTACTTGCATTGCTATTGAGACATTCGGATGTTAATTCAGGTATACATGTTGTGTTCTGTGAAGGGATTAATCTACAAAATTTAAGTATATTACTCTTGTTTGTATCTGTTGTACATTTTGCTGCGCTATCTTCATTTATAATTATCTCTTGTTCTGCATTGTTAGATTTATTAATGCTGTTGAAATCTCTTAAATTATTTTGAGGACAATGTAATATATCTCCGCTTGAATAATTGTCATGGTTTAAAATAACAGATGTAGGTTCATATTGATTATTATTTGTAATTAGGATATTATTAGAACACTGACTGCCCTGTACATTATTGTATCTCCTCTCTGTATCCAATGATATATTGCTTTGGTATGAAGTAGAAGCTTGAATTAAAAAGTTATAAATATTATTAGTACTGTTTCAAAAATAAAGTTTCACAAAATAGTAAGAATAATTAGCTTACCACCAACTGCATCAGTATTGTTAAGAAGAGCATTTTGCATATCAATATCACGAGAGAACATCTTCGTACAATTTCCAGATGTTCCATCATAATACCTAGTTGGATGTTCACTCTTTTTGAATGACATTTCGGAGGAGTTTACCCTTTTTTTGAAAATAAAATAAGATTTAATCAATCATAGAGAATAAGTCTTTATGTCTAAATCAGATGGTTGATTGGGAGATACAATATTAATTACTTAACACAATTATCATTTTAATATTTAACAAACTTGTGGGCTAATATATTGCGATATATCCCAATAACAAAAAATACGAAGAAAGAGAAAAGAAAAAAAAAGGGAACCACGGGGATTCGAACGTGGTACTCATGGCATCGAAGTACAACCTTCTAGTTACAACTCCAAAAGAGTACTTTCGTGATTCGGGTAACGCGAAGACATTTACTACTTACTCGCGAGAGAATTCGCGATCACAATTCTACGAGAAAGTTTCACAGGATTTTCGTAGGTTCACTAGTACAGGTAACACAGAAAAATTTCTTCGTTAGAGACTTACAACGTGCGCGGATAACGTGAGTAGGTTATAAGCGTCGTGCGATCACGTGTGATCAATTTTAATTAATTTTAATTAACATTAATATTAACATTCGCATACTTACTGTACCTTACGATAGATAAAATAATAAAGTGATAAAATAATAATTTTTTATTATTTTTTTTTTTTATACTACGTCACGAGCATGCGGATCGCATGCACATTTTAAGCTGCATGCACAAATGTATGTATTCATCGCCTACATTGTGAGGGCGCAGACTATCGATTGCCGCGTCCCTGTTGCAATTTGCCAAGGGAATTGTACACTTTTTACAAATCGGCATGCATCCAAACTAGTGGTTTTTAATGCAAAATGCAAAAGTGTTCGCCATGCAACGAAAACTACACGTTATGTCCATTTATACCAAATATAAATTAATTTATCAATGTAGATTTTATAGAAAAGTGATGAGTTGATTGGCTACACGTTGTTTCTTGACATGCAGCAAGCGTCGTCCTGTATGCAAGAACCTTAATCACATCGATTAAAAATCCTTTTTATATAAATTTTAATTTACTTTTTGTTTTGATGTACTAATGTAAAGGTTTTATTATAAATAAAAACTGAACGAGAAAGTCGTTTAAAATTGACTAATTTATTTACGGAAAATTCTCGCATTCAGATGTCACTTCACATAGTGAAGATGCTCTTACATATTAATTCATCGCATCTATTCCTGCTTATGATATATTTTATTTGATAATATTAATAATTGGATTTGACTAAGGGCCTGCACACAATGGAGCAAATATTAGGAACAAGAATAAATATTAAATTTTGGAAATTAAAATTCGAAATAAAAATTAAATGTAACGCACAATAAGTAGAAATAAGTCTTATACTTATTTGTATTCATTGTGCGTTAAATTTAATTTTTATTTCTAAAATTTAATATTTATTCCTATTTCTAATTTTTTCTCTATTGAGCGCAGGACCTTACACTCTACATCTATATTGTTATTAATCTTTATATATAATAAAAAATCACGAATGAATAAGGCAGTTTCAAAATAATTTTATCATTATATGCAGAATTATATCAATATTTAAAAGTTAAATCGGTATATAAGAACATTTTCACTTTTACAATGCACTATACCTGAACATGAGAATTTTTCGCAAACCAATTGATTAACTTTAAACGTTTTTAATTTAAAAATTATCATGATTTCAATATTTTCGTTCAAATTTTTGTCTTAAAATATTCTATACAATTTCTCCTGATAATTTGGGAAAATTATACACTTTATATACATATAAATTTGCATTTAAATGCAAAATATTTAGTACAAAAATGTCTTTCAATATTCTTACAGTTTTATGATGCTATTTTGCAATTGCATTTCCCTGAATGTCATAGTTTTATAATATTTTGCTCTTTGTTCTATTAAAAATATGTAAATCATTTATGGTATATTAATCAAATGCTTGTGAACAATGATTTAAGAAACACTGTTTTAATTAGAGGATTTTATTTACGAAGATTTTTATAAACTTATATCATCCTTCTGAGAAGCTCATTGATTTTATCTTCTCTATTTCCAAAGTCGCCACCTTCTACATAATGGTTAGTCTTCTTGCGCCATCCACCATTTGGCGTGTTAAGCTACAAATACATAAAGAAATTATTTTTAATATGAATATACAGCGTTTTAAAGGAAACAAGTCATTAAAGCAATAACGTAATGTAAAATATTTTAAAAACAATATTTTATAAACAAAAATGTTTGAGTTTATCTTAGATTTGTGATTAAGACATCATTCACCAACAAGAAAAACTCGTATTGCTTTTCGACATAATGAGAGGTAACAGATTTAAATTAATCTATAACCATGCCTATGTCGAAATACAAAGTATTGATATATACATAATGATTCTTTGATATCTCGAAGAACAAACCTTGAAGGGCCACAGGAAGTTGCTGGCGTATTTGAACTGTGGACCAACAGTGAATATCTCATGGATTAAATCTTCAGTACAGATGATATTAGATCGACCTAAATGCAAAATAAAATTTTTTTTAAATAGATTGTTCACTAATTATATATACAATTTAAGGGATAACTATATATAGCAACATACATTAGTATTAATATTATACATGTATTAGTTTTTGTATCAATTATTTTATCATACTTGACTAATAATATAGCCAAGCATTAAAAAAATTGCTTAATTAATTTTTGACAAACTGGAAGGGAGAATATGTATATCCCAAAAACTCCCATGGAATTGTCAAGAATGATTTGTTACATACATGACGCATACTAATCATGTCTCAGAACTTTACCAATAATCAATGATTGTTAATTCATACAATTAAAAATTTAAAAAAATTAAAAAAAAAACAGCTTTACTAACCAAGCTTCTTCTCGATGATGGAATTGCTAGTGATCGGTATACGTTGCCTGTTTATCTTGGCAAATCCACGTTTGTAAATCAACTCACGAACTGATTTCAAATTAGGATATCCCCACGTAATGTAAGGTTCAACGATACGTAACATATTAATCGTTGCTTTGTTCAATTTTACAAAAACACCATTGTTGATCTGTTTCAAACGGAACAGTTGTAATACCTTCCGTACTTTTGGTGCAACTTGGTTCACACTATAATAATGATAGTGCAATGTCAATTAAATTAACTCAATTTGAAGTCTTAGAAAAAATCAAGTATAATTTAAATTATAAGCAACATATCCATACTTACCCTCGAATACGGATAACAAATGCAAGACGTGCCTCACCAGGAATATAATAATTTCCACGGTTTTTAGCTTGTCGCATCAATCGGATTTCATCCCTCTCCTTTCTTCTGTATTCCTTTACATAGTTCTCAGCTCTTTTAAAAATCTGTTTTCTCTTCTTGTAACGATCTGCCCGTTGCTGCAAAACAATTAATAATAAAATAAAAATCAATTTATCAATGTCTCTATTCAAGTATAAAATTAAAAAAATAACAAACTGCCAAATTATTAACGCAAACATTACCTTGATGGAAATTTGCAAACGTGCAGCTTTAACTGCCTCACGGCGTTTTCTCCTCTTCAATACAGACTCCGGCACCGCCGGCAATTTTTTAGTTGAGGGAACAGTTTCTTTTTTCCTGTATCGAGAAATACGATCATGTTTAATTGTGTCATCATCTTGGACGTACATGTTTCATAAGATATATAAATTTCCATCAAAAATAGGTTATGATTGAATAACGATAAGTTATGTTGATTGAAAAACGGTATTCTTTTTTAATTTTCGTGCATTATACAAGTATTTAATTAGTAGAATCAGTTTGTAATCAATGGTAAACAAATTTATTTTCATAATACAGTGATGTTATCATGCTTTTATGCTTCATAAGAAACAACGGTGTACCCGCGTCTTTCATGTTAACAATCTCTCTTGCCTAATTGCTTAAAATAAAAATATGAGTCCACCAATACACATGTATTGTAAAAGATTGTTAATACAATGTTTCTACATTTCCAAGATCATATTGCCGGTTGATGCGATCGGATTTTATAAGACATCGAAGTTACTTACGCGTCCGCCATTCTTCCACGCGTTAAAGGAATCCTTAACCTCTTTCGGCTTTACAGCAGAAGAATTAGCACCTGCGTATACGAGATGCGCGACAATATGGTGTACTCAACATATCAACCAATTACCATGCTGTTCTGATAGAAAAACAAATCATTTATTGGCTACCATGTAATCACATGTCATAAAGTATATTCAGAAGAGAGGGATATGATAGCACTACGCTGATTGGTCAATTAAATATAACATTTTCTGATTAGTGGTCCATTGGAAAATTCCTAGGCTTCAGCTGATGTGAATGGATGTATGCCACAGTATAAGTAGATGTAGTAGGTTCGTTCAGCTTAATATCCGTGAAATGATTGTCACTCGCGCATGACAAAATGCACAATAATATGGCGATTCAAAGAAATTGTACATATCATAACCACAGTACTGTGGTATAAATTTCAAAGGTCAACACAATAATTTAAATACTTCCAAGCAGCGCTCGGAATTAGTTGAACATTTCGGTCCGATTTCCGAAGGCGACGCCGAAGTTCCCCTACCATCGCTCGAGTCTCAGCGGCCGAGTCAAACGGCTGTGCCTTAGTGTCGGTCCACAATAAGTATTTAATCTTTAAGCCGTAAGAAATTGACTAATCATAGTCGAGTATTCTTTTCATATTCGATTATAATTGGTCAAGTTCTTACTTCTTAAAGCTTAAATCACCTATTGTGGATCGACACTTAGATATTTTTATTGCTAAATTATTTTTATAAATAAACAAAACATTGAATTTTCTATTATTAATATATTATATTGTGCTTTATTTATGGATTCTTTCATTCTTTTTTCAAACGGTGAAATTCTATGGAAAGTGTTATCCCGGACATAGGAACGTTCTTAGAACATACTTAGTCGATCGTACGACGTATGAAAATAGTATTCTGAGATGATCGCAATATACGCATTGCGATCTTCTCAGAATATACTCAGAATGTACGCGTGCTGTTTAGGGGCAGTATAAATAGCAAAGTTTATTTATTATTTTCTGAATATATCCTGAAAATATATGAGAAATGATATTATGCAGAGATATTATATGAATTTTCTTCGTATATTATCGATGATCATCGTACATTCCGTATGAATACAGAATATCCGTATGATATCATGTTTCTGTTAGGGAGATAATTCCAAATTCTGCCTCGTCCAAATCCTCCTCTTTCAATACTTTGCGTATAATTAATTTTTATGTCATTATAGAATGTCTAAAAGATTCCAAATAAGACATCTGAAAGACGTCTAAAAAAAGTTATTTATTGAAAAATAAGATGTCTTTAAGACATC
Source organism: Pogonomyrmex barbatus (assembly GCF_055798465.1). Classification (NCBI taxonomy): domain Eukaryota; kingdom Metazoa; phylum Arthropoda; class Insecta; order Hymenoptera; family Formicidae; genus Pogonomyrmex; species Pogonomyrmex barbatus. Next base: position 5,069,164 of record NW_028297149.1, read on the forward strand.
ATAAATCGGATCATAAGACGCCTTAAAAATGTTTTTTATAATTTTTTTATAATTTAATAAGACGTCTTATAATATTTAAGATGTATTTTAGACATCTTTAAGACGTCACAATGTTCTGTGGTTTTCAAGGAAAATGACATCATCTGAATAATCATGACAATTTTACACGGATTATTCAAAGATTTTTTTACCACGTATAACAAATGCGCATAGAATTTTCAAGAATTTTTAAGGAAGAATAAAAAATGTTAAATGTTAGAAATTCTTTTATTCATTTGTTAGGTTTGTATAAACATTTAATTTTAATAATGGCAAAAAGATTAATAATACAAACCATAATAATAATCATAATATCTTTCGTCGCGTAATCAAGATTAATAATAATAAGTAAAAAGATTATAATGTTGATAACATCGTAACATTCCGTGTGAAAAATAAATTTGAAAGATATATTTCTAAGTCTGTATAAGACACAATTATAGAACAATTAAAAAAATACCCTTTATATAACATAAATCGTTAAAACAATGCGAAACATGATTACATTAATAAAGATCTGTGTTTCTTATACATAATGTAATATATAATCTATGTGTATATCTTAATATATATTTATATGTATGTATAATTTGTTATATCTTGCGATATATTTGTTATAAATCATGGCACATTCCAAAGATACAAGGATCCACACAAATCGAGCGCGATGCGTGCCGTTTGATTTTCTCATCCATGTAAATTTAAAAATAATCCATAAAATAATTATAATTCTCTGTCGCTTTGTAACTCATAACATGATCACAAAATGCAGATGTAGGACTAAGATCGGTTAGCAGATTCAATAAAAAAAGAAGAGAATCGGCGCTTATTGACTCGAATTTGTTGTCTCGTTGTTATTGAGAAGACGATTTGTACGAATCCAAAACCAAATGGACGATTTCTTCTAAAGGTACATGACATAATACGCGCATCGTTTTGGAAAAGCTCGATGTTAACAGTTTGTCTGATCGACACTCGGCATGCATCGTCCACCCACACACACACACACACACACACACACACACACACACACACACACACACACACACACACACACACACACACACACACACACACGCGCGCGCGGTGGTATAAACACATTAGTAAAGCATCCAATTTTTGGTAATATTAGAAACTTCTTAAAATCATACTATGAACATATTAAAGGGAGGAAGCGGTAGCTCACTGGACTTTATAGGCACTTCTTTTTTTTTTTTTTTTTTTTTTTTTCTTAAACGATCGCAGTGACTTTCGGTAGCGTCACGAGAATCTCTCAAATTTTGTATACATACTAAGGGAAGAAGGTATTTATATATAATTCATCTATTCGTAAAAGACAATAATAATTGCACTAATCGTTCACTCGACGTGGAAGCTTAGGTGATGGCTAAAAAGTATATAAGGCGCTCGTATCAAATAAATTCATCAAAAATGAGCTACCGCCTGTAAAGTAACGGTATATAAAATCGCGTTAGAAAAAATATAAGAATCGAGACGAAGAACCAGTATCTTGCGACAGTGGAGAATGTTCAGAATAAATAGAGACGCGACAAAACGCCGGGGAGAAGAAGCGGAAGAGTTATTCGAGAAAACGGAAAGTGTTAATAGCGGTGATGTGCCGCCGGGCTCGTCTTGGCGCCGCGCGACATCGGAAAAATTAATAAAATTAAATGATATGTTGTTTCTCTTGTTAATCCGGTAGTTCTTAACCATAAATGAATAAACATAAAATTAACTCTACATTAAATCAAGCGCATAATTATTTCTATTATCCTCGAGCTGTAAGCAGTATACAAGAAAAAAAGAAATAAAATGAAGAACAATGTGCGAAAGTTTCAAGTTTTCTTACGTTTGATGTAATGTTGTACGTACGATCAATTCGCGTCTCATAAATTCGATTATGGCTATCGGATTTTTATGGCTCGCGACTGTAGGCATTTCACGATTAAATATATTCGTAAGGCTACTTGATCGAAAGCACGAATGTTACGTTTATCTAAGGGCACTTTCTATCGTTTCGCTAATAAATAACTTTATTATCCTTCCTCTTTGTTTCGAAGCGCACTTGCATACGATACGGTAAATTGAAATATTGACTGCCAACGCGACAGTTTTCTTTCTACAAAAGCATTATTATCCGATTAAGAGCCACTACCGCGTTATTCTTTTATTAATCTCGATTAAAAATATCGTTGATCTCAATTGAGAAAAAACTATCTATCGTACTAAAATATTTTTTATCTATTTTATTTCGTTTCGTATTAGACTACTCGAATTAGGCAAGTATTATTTTTCCTAAAATCGTTTCTGAAATTATCGCACTATCATTGCGCATAAGTGGGCTTCGTTATATCGTGTAATTTCCTCTTCATTGTTTGTCCTCGTAACGAAAAGTCTTCGTGTTAGATTCCTGCCGACTCGACATTGTCATCGTGACGGTTTTCTTCTCCGTGACTTTGTGCATCGATTGCTTCATCATGCGTTCTTCAACGGTATCGTTGCCCTTGAACGTTGACAGTTCATTGCCAGATGTATATTCCTTAGTCTCCTCGGTAGTCTCATAATTGGAGCTGCTGGTACTCTTGCCGGGCGTAGACGTATATGTCTTCGTCGTGACTGTTTCGATTCTACCGCCGGGAATGACTTTACTCTCAACATTCTTGAATGTCTGATGCTGCGGAATACCGCTGCTGAATCGCTGTGTGTCTATCTGCTTCTCGGAACGGAACGTACTCATTGGACTGACACTTGAGAACCGATCAGTCGGATACTTCGGCTGATCCTGCGGAGACTTCCTGTCTTCGGAAGTTTGCTCCTGAACGGTTTTAGGAGTCGGGGATTTCGTTGAGTACGAAATGTGTTGGGGCGGCGGAAATGAAGCCATTCCATCTGCGTGTTTCTTCTCCGTAACGTAACTCTCTTGATTAATCCTTCGCTCGATCGAACTGTACTGGCCTGGCGAATTGTCCGTTATGATTTTCCTTTCGGTAACGATGTACGGACTCCTATCCTGGTAACTGTCAACCGTGTATTTTCTGTCCAGGGATCCGTATTGATCCACGATGGACCGGTATTGACTGTCTTTCATCTTTCTCTCAAGCGTGCTCTGCGTCGAATGTACTTTCTCCGGACTCACCAGGTTCTGTCGATCAGCAAATTGGTGACTGATGTGCTGCGTGGTGGACTGCAATTGGTCCAGAGTATGATTCATCGTCTGAATAGGTGAAGTCGTGGTCGGTGGCTCGTATGCTCTCGTCTCATATCGAGTGGTGTAACTCTGGTAGCCGCTTTGATCGCCCATATCGCCATCCCCATCGGTCAGGTCCGGTCGGTTCTTATACTTGGCTAGACGAATGGCAGTAAGTCGACCTCGGGCTTCCTCTAGCTCGCGCTCAATTCGTAAAACTTCCGATCGTGCGTCGATTTCCTGCGCGATACCGCCCACCATACGGCGGTTCAGAACCAACGATCTGTCCTCCTCCTGCTGGATAGCCTGTTGCGCAGCGCGTACGAGATTATCGGTAGCACGTTTCACGGCGTTACCGGCCGCTTGTAACCGTTTTGTGCTCTCGCTGTCAGGGTCAGCTTTGACCTTGCAAGCAACCAACAGTTGCGCCGTGCTGCTGGCAACCTGCTTAGCGCTGGAAATCAACTTTTCTTCGGAACTTACTCCTTGAACGAGAGCGTTCGCGGATTCCACAAGGCTGTGAGTGGCGGCTGCCACCATTCGAGCAGCCGAAATCAAGCCTTCGGACCATTGGCCGTCATCGGAACTGGTTAAGGGCGTGCGTGATACCTTCCCGGTCGCAATAAGTTCTCGTTGAGCCGCACTCGCCGCCTTTATCAATGCCGAAGTAGCAGCAGCGATCGATTTTGCGGCTTCCAGAATCATCTCATCAAAGTTCATATCTTCATTAGCTTCCTGTTGAAAGAATAAATAAAATATTACATAAAATAAAATAATTAAAAATAATTTGATCATAATTGCAAATAAGATTATATACTTTAAAAAATTATTTTTATCGTTTTTTATTATTATTATTAAGATAATCGACCATTAATTTTACTTTTACTTTTTTCTGTAAAAAAAAAAAAAAAAAAAAAAACTGTTCAACGTTTTGTTGTAAAAAAAGATCTTGATAAATAATTTTGTTCATAAAATAAAAATATGCTGAGAGAATCTTTTGCATTTTGATGCACCTAAGATTATACACAGACGAATTTTTAATTAATACTCATCCGCTGTAAACGTTGAATCTTTTCCAATCACCGTAATAATATGTTCGATTCTCGGTCGATCATTCACAACGACCAAGAAAATCAAACATATCTTGCGGGGATCAGAACGACGTGCGCCACCCACGCTGTACCTGTTACATCGCAAGTCATCACGGCGTTTTCACGGAAACTCACCTGGATGCTTCTCCTTGGCCTCAAACTGGCTAACTTCTTGGCGGCTGCATCGATACTGGCAGCAGCTCCGAGTAATTCGTTCTCGGCAATTACGGTAGGATCGTCGGGGTCGACCCAATCGTTGCCTTTCAACAGTTCCGCCACTGCCACCAACTCCGTTACGCTCTGTGCGATCTTGCGCGAGATCACCGGTAGGGTGTGCTTGGCGTCACCCGATCTCGATGATATCTGCAAGATAGCCTGCAGTAGCTCCCGATAATTGACGGCAACATCGTGGCCCGCCTGAAGGGTGCGGTCGCATAGCTCAGTGGTCTCGGCGCAATTGTGGGCCGCGGCCTTGCAGATACTCAGCATATCGCTGATAGCTTTCCTGCCCATGTTGGCGGCGGCAATTATGTCGTCCTGCTTGCAGCTATTCCCGGCGGCGACCGCCTTCGCTGTCGATATAGTGATGCTCTTCGTGCACCGCACAAGATCCTCCGGCGTCACGTTACTTCTCTGCGTCTCCGAGGAGGTGAGTGCCCGGATCTCCTGAGCTATGGCCTCGATCGTGGACTCTAACGCTCTAGTGCCACGCGTGTGCTCGTCCTCCACAGCTTTCACCGTCTTCAGCAACGACGTCACATTAGTCACCATTACCTGTGAACGAAGATTAAACATATAACTTGGGTACAAATTAGTTGCACAACTCGCTCCGTTAAATCAGCTTTTAAATCAGCAACATTAATATCTCGCGACAGCGGGATGGAATTTCTAGTTAGCGATAAATTAAGATTTTTAGTAATGATCTCAAAGTGCTAAAATGCAAATAATAATATGGTTAATGCGGGATGCGAGATTAGCGTTTCGAGCGAAGATTGTGGTTACATGAGCCAACCAAGTGATCTTCTAATGATGAAACGATGTAAATAGAATTATAAGGAAAAATTTTGGAAGTTTTTATTAAAAGCCTGTTAATAGCTCAAATGGAACGCTATGAATGAAACGTACGTACCTAACGATGATTCATCCGGCATTCCGGATGTAAAATGAATAGGTAATAGGAAGACTTCGAAACGAAGGGATAACTTATTAACGCGAGGAAAGATATGATATATATCTTGACAAACCGATCTCAATGATGTCATTTTGAGAAAATGCAAATAGATTAGTCGTAATGTTGCAAATTTTTTAAATTGATAATTAATACGGAGACCGACGCACCTCGTCGATGTCTCGTATTTAGCAACTATCGTGTTCTACATAAAAATATGGCAATATCGTTACTGGCTATATTTCGTTTATTATAAGACTGCGATAGAAAGTGCAACGGCAAGGGAGAAATGGAAACTTGTTCGGTGCTACATGAGTAACAATAAGTCGGATGTCCGTTGAGCCGGCTGAGAGCTCTCGGAAGTGGATAGCAGACGGATTAGTTCCTCCTCTTGATCGGACACGAACCATTCCGATTCCGAGCCGCCAACGTCGCTCAGATGCACCAACTGCTGCTGCAGCTGCTGTTCTAAGACCTATCCGGGACCGGCCAGACCAAAATTGTCAATAAGACTCGCATTAAAGTCCACCATCGTCGTTCAACATTCAAGATATACAGACAAAGTGCCACTACTGCCGCTGCTAGTAAACTCGACATCGCATCGAGAGAAGAAGCATGTACAACAGGCGGAGAGCATCGTTAAACAAACAACATATTCTCTACAGAACAGTCGTGTCCGCCAGATATATAAAACACACCCCGTTGCTCAGGTATATCACACACATGGAAGATAGATACGAAGCTGAACGTGGGAAACGTGGTTCAAGGTGGACTTTAATAGCCGCCGATCGTATTTTGGTCTGGACGCTCTGATCTTACAGAGAACAACGGCGACGAACGCTATGAATTCTGCGTAGACGCTACGCGAGATTTTTAGTGGAGTAAGAAACGAAATTGGTTAGAGACAAAGACGCTCGTCAAAATTCAAGTCGATTAAAGTCCACCCCAAAAAAAATGTCTCTAAGGATAAACACTTTCCATGGTTACATTCAAAATAGCGTTATTAAAATTGGAGGATTAGGCAAACGCCAGATTTGTTGTTAGTCACCACAGACTGTTTTATAGGGCTAACTTTATCCTACGTAAATATCTCCGTAAAAGGAAATACATAAGTTATGTAGATAAGTTTTATTTACTTCTAAAACGACATTATTAGAATTCAGCAAATCAATTAATCATAAAAACTCTTATTAGAATTTTATTGGAATATTCCTAGGTTTTTAGTCTGCGAAGGATGCTTGCTAAATTAATATATTATACATTAAAGCGTGGAATTGTTTATAAACACATTACTCCGTATATTTAAACAAAACTTTTTCCTTCGCCGAGATTTTCGCCAAACAAATATACCCATTCTGATTAGAATACTAAGCGACAAAGAAAGCGCGTAAATAATCAACTCCATTCTCGTGAGACTAGAACGTCATATAGATAGATGCCTACAGAAAGGAGAAAGCGAAGAATCCAAGATAGACAAATTACCTTGGCGGAATCTTTGAGATGTGCCATACTGGGATCATTAATGGGCTTGCCGCTGGCGGCTTTCGTGGCGTGTATGAGATCGCCAAGTGCAGATGCCACGTCTTTCACGGCATTGATCAGCATCACTTGGGCCTCCGGATTCTGACTGCCTAAACTAGCAGCACCGTACTTGACGACTTCGGCGAGTTGCACGATCGTCGATACTGCGTTTTGCGCCGCGACAGCTAGTTGCTCCTGCGAGGATGCTGCTCCAGCCACTAGTGTCTTCGTGTCCTCGACCAAGGCTTTGGCGGTCTGCAGAATATTTTCGCGATGATCGGCAAACGTATCACCCTCGTTTTCGGCGTGTAATGTGCCAGCGGTGGCGAACATGATGGTAGTATCAAGGTCGCCGATAATGCCGGAAACCGTGCTGGCGGCGTTGATGCATGCCTGAGTACCACGCGAGCCTGCCTGCAAAGCAGCCAACACCTGCGATACTTTCTCGGTCACGATCTTGCTGTGCTCCGCGACCTCTCGCTGGGCGTACGCGTCACCAGGTGACATCTGGCACGTGCCAGCGGCACGCACGATGTCCGCGCAAGCTCGTCCGAGCTCTTGAACACCTGTACGAAGTCTAGCGGACACGTCGGCATTCGATGCAGCTGCGGATGCTCCGGAGGTGTCGCGAGCAAGTTGAGTGTACTTGTGCGATATATCGACAGCCAGTGGTCCCAATCTGGTCACATCGGTGCTCGATTTGGTTGACTGAAATTAAAAAAGTTAACTCAAACTTTATTCCTTTTAGAAGATTTCATCACAAAAAAATGGCAAGTCTTTTTTGTATTTTCGCTCGACATATGCATTTAGATTATAAAACAGAATTTAAAATTATTACAAAATTAATATCAAGCTGTTTACCATTTCTTGTGCCAGCCGAGCAATTTCCTTGGCAGCTTCGACCATTCTTGTTTGATAATCTACGTAAGAATCTACGGTGTCGATAGTAGACATTCGATGATCCTCTAATCTCACCATCGCGCGAGAAATTGTATCAATCAGACCAGTAACGATGCCTGCAGATGTTGATATAGTTTCCAAGGTATTTTGCAGTTCCTGAAGTGCGTCTTTGGTAGACTCGACGGTTTCGTCCACTTCGGTATGTAACGCGACAGCCTTCGGATTGCCGCCGGATTCCTTCGTAATGTAGATCAGTTGCAGCGCGGACTCGGCCACGGTCTTTGTCTGGTCTAATAGCACCATCTGCTGTTTAGAGTGTACCATATTGGACGCGGCGCCAATTGCACCGGAGACCAGCGGTTCCGAGTAAAGAGCAATTTGATTAACAGCATGACCGACATTCTCCGCTTCGTATTTGGCAGCAGTGCGCAATGGCTCGAGTTTCTCACGAAGCTCGCTCGCACTACTCTCCATCTGATCCGTGAATCCCTGTACGGTATTTTCGCGGCGCGGTATCAGTGCCTGTGAAACCGCGCTCAACGAAGCGGCATCGAGCTCGCGGATGCGGGCTGATAACTTTTCGATCGCAGCATCGCATTCCTTTTGACCAGGCGCCTTATCGCGAATCGACGCCACCAGCGATTTGATCGAGTCACTGACGCTCTTACTGTGATTTGCCAGTAATTGCCAAGTTGGTGGATCTTTCGGACTGACTGCAAGACTCTTAGCCGCCTGTACCATGGCGCAGGAACCGTCAATGATAGACTTACCGGCGCTGGTGATCGGTTCCTGGGCAGCTCTAGCCGCAATGGATATCTTGGCTGGCTGACTCGCAAATTCGGGAGAACTCGCGAAAGTGCAGAGATTATCGACCGCCTCGAGAAGAGGTTTCGTGGCTTCTGCACACTTCTCGCGGTTGACGTCGGAATAATTTTGATCAAGTGCCTTGATTTCTTTAACGAGACACGCTGTAGAATTAGCGACGTCTTTCGCAGACTGTACAAAGTGTCGTTTGGCCACCGGGTTGCTGGTCTTGCTGGACGCCAGCCTACAGGCATTGCAAAGCGCGCTGGTATGCTTGGCGATCATAGTAGCGGCCGAAAGCACTTGTTGTTGCGTGCTCGTCGGATTGCCGAGGCTCTGGCAACCGCTATGAATGGCTTGTGCTGCTCGTAGAAACTGCGCTTGATCTACCAGACCTGGCTTACCCGCTACTGATGTAGGATCGCTAACGCCTGCTAAATAGGCTGCTTGAGCCGCTGCTTCGATCAAGCCGCAAATCGAAGAAGAGACGCCACGTACTGCGACGGAGAATTGCTCGTGCTCCGATTTCTTCGCATGATTCGCGATGCCAGTCATACCGTCACCGAGACTCTTACTTTTTTCCATAACGGTTTCTAAGCACTCGAAATACGAGGCATCGGAGATGGGCTCGCTTGGATTGTCCAACAGAGACCGCATGGATTGAATATTCCTGATAGCATTGTCGCATTCATTTTGTCCGGGTGCCGCTGATGTGCACACGTCCACAAGATAATTTATAGAATCGGTAACAGCGCGAGCCGCTGCCGAGAGTTGATTCTTCGCGTTTGGCGTCGTTGGATCAGCCGCGATTGATTTAGCGGTAATGAGAAGCTTACTGGACGTCATACTAATATTCTTCAATGATACTACTACTTGGCTACGAGTTTCCACCGTCGTCTGACTCGCCATTTCCATACTTATGCATAGCAGATCCCCGAAGGCATTAGTGAATTGTTTCGATGAGTTTGCGAGCTGTATAGGTGAACGCACGGATGTTACCACGTTCGATGACGCATCGTTTAGATTGGCGGCTGCATTGTTGAGCTCACTCTGCAATTGTCTGTAAAATAAAAATGCAAGCTATACAAAAAATTAAAATAATATGCATAATAATAAATAACTATATCGTATATATTACAGTATTGTTATAAGTATATATACTATAGTATTATTACACATTACAGTATCTATTTATATGTTAATTGATGTTAATGTTTAACATAGCAAGTGATAAAAATAATGCGCGCGAATTAAAACAAACAGTATTTACCCATAACTCTTGCTCGTTTGAGGAAATTCGTTCATGTTGAGCACTTGGGTCATATCCTCGATGGTGCGTATCGCTTCGTCTACGTCTCTCTGTCCAGGCAGACAAGATACGCACTTGTTCAAAGAAGTGGAAACATCCTTAGCGACTGCAGCTAAATTGGCCTCGTTTTCAGGATCATCGGGATTCTTCAATACACGTCGCGCTTCTTTCACCAAACGCAGCGACCGCAGGATCACGTCATCTGCTGTCATCAACACCTTCTTCTGCGTTTCTGGTTGATTAGATGTGGCGGCTACGCCACGCACGGCATAAGTAAGCTCTTTTAAGGCCGATGCGGTTTCTCTAGCGGCACTTCCGGTGTAATTCTCATTGCCCTGCTTGGCGGCGGACAACAGCTGCGCCATAGCGAATCCAACGTTCTTCGACGTGGCACCAAGTCGTAATGCGGTGGATTCCGTCGTTTCTTCCGGTAACGGTCTTAACGAGGCAGCTTCAACAGCGCGATAGAATTCACCGAGTTCATCCTTCAAACTATTTATTAATTCTTCTGCGGCATCGAGCTCCAATCCGCCACAAGCTTCTCTCGCCCGCGTCACCGCCGACCGAAGATCCGCCAATGATGATCCCAATTGTTGCGACGTGTTGTTCAATTGCATGGCGGATGCCTGATCGGTGACTGTCGGCAAAACAGCTCTAGCTGCTTTTACAACAGCAGTGCCCGGCTGTAGAAATTGTTCGGAAGCGTTTATCAAGTTCAATTGAGCCGTAGAGTTATCCGGTTGTGCCTGCGTACCCTTTACTCCTGATACCAGATGTGAAATGTGCTGTGCCATCATACGACATTCCATATTGAGTTCCTCTTGGCTAGCCGGGTTGGTATTATGATGTCCGGCACCAGAAGACGCCGCGATACATTGCGTGGCTGTAGACGCAGCCTGTTTGGCACATGCCTCTAGACGCGTGATAAGTTTTCTACGTAACGCCGGGGTTGCTGCCGCTGTAGTCGCAGCTCGCAATTCTTCTGCTGCCTGTCGCAATTGATCCTGCATCTTGGCATCGTGTGGGCTACTAGCACACTGCCGTGCCGCTTCAACCATTTTGGCAGTAGCATCTGCGAGTAGTTTCGCTGCTGCTAGCAAACGCTGCTGTTGTTCCGAATCCGTCTGCCTCTCGGCTTCGCCTTTGATACTTTGAATCAATTGTGCGGTAGCTTGACCGACCACTCTCGCCTGTCGTACCATTTCGCCGGCGTCACCAGTACTAGCGAACAGCTTATCCGTCGCAACTAAAATAGTTTCCACCGCGCCCTCCTGGATGGATTCCTTGGCGCGTTCTCTAGTCGCGGTTTTGATATGGTTGAGAAGATCGTTCAATGTACGACTGACTTCTGCGGCAGCAAGACTCAACTCCTTGAGTAAGTTCTCGTCGCTGCATGTTTCGTTGCAAACTTGGGCAAGGCGTTCAACCGCTTTAGCTACTTCACGAACAGCGTTCATCAATTGTGTCTGACAAGCGGGTGAATGTAAAGTCGGTGCAACAACTTTGGCACAAGCCACCAACTGAGACGTAGCTAGCGCACACTGAGTTGCAGCCGATATCACTCTATTCTGTGTAGCGGAATCTTCGCACGTGGCCGCTATATTCTTCGCTTTTAACACGAGAGCAGCAGTAGTATTGGCCACAGCCTTAGCGAGCGCAAGTAACATGTCTTGCAATTCGCGATTTGAGTCATCTTCTTCCCCGATAGTCGTCAATACTTGATGCGATGCTTCACCCACGCGCGACGCCGCGTTGAGTAGATTTTGTCGTGGCTAAAATAAACAAAAAATAATTTATAAAATATATAAAAATATAAAATAAAAATAGAAATAAATGGAAAAAGAAAAATGTCTGAAATATTAATTCGTGCGTGATGAGCCTTTTAAATATTTCTAAAGAAATTACATGTGCATCTTTTAACTCGCCTATATCGCACGTAGCAATAAAACTTGTAGAATGCTCTTACATCTATTCAGTTATGTACATTTTAAAATTTTATTGATATAACATTTGCATTTCAAAGATACGGACGGATTAAAGGTCAAATGTTTGGGAAATGTCGAATGCATCTGTGAAAAGCAGGTCTAATATTAATAATAATATAATATTATCTGCGCTACAAAGCTCAAATATTAGTGCTTACATATTGTCCATACAACGTAGACGTTATGTAGAAGGGCTGTGGGGAAAAGAGGATAGTTGAAGTATTAAACTTTACATTTACAAATTAATCACGCATTAATTCCATATTATACTTCTTTACGCAGCTCTCGCATCGCTGTAACAAACTCACCTCCTTAGTCTCCGGCTCAGTGGCCTTTAGTAAATCCGAAAATGCAGAACAAAGTTTCCTGGCGGCGTCTAATAGTCGCTCGCCGGATGACTCGTCGTCCATGAGAGCAGCAATCATTCGCACCCCCTTCGTCATCTCTGGTAGATTTGTGGCAATTGTGGTAATCGCTGCTCCCACTGCGGTATGATCGACATCGTCCGCTGGCCCAGAAGTCAACGTGACTACCTGTGCGGTTGCGGCGTTCATCGCCGCGATTTGCGAACCCACGTTCTGTTTGTGGGTGTCGATCGTCTGCTCGATCCATCTCAGGGACGCCGGATCAGTGCCAAGTTCAGGTAATTGAGCCTTCGTAGAGAGTTCCGTCTCGGCGATGTGAATCACCTCGTGACCCGCGGTGATGGTCGATAATAAGGCACGTTGCGGTTCGGATAGGACGGATGTCACCTTAGTTTGCTGGACCTAAATTAGGAACATTTATACATTGCGGATGATTCTTGAAAATCTGATTGATTGGCGATAGAAAATGATATTTTTCGTGTAAACAAATGCGAGCGGAAATGAGATATTTCGCTCATGACAATCAATCAACGAATATAAACGTAATGGGCGTACATAACAAAGCGATAAACTGCAACAAATAGTTGCGGCGATACAGAGTTTACTGATCGATCGATTTCGACAAATATTCTGCCGTGAGGAAGCACGAATCGCAAGTTAGGCGTACAGAGATCTTATCTGTCCAGTAAGCGCTGTACCGAGAGAAAGTCGATCGACGGACATGAAACACAAACGAATCAAATTAAAGAAGTAAAATGAACGGTCTAGTAAACTGAATAGTAATGGATAACTGAAAATGTTATCGTGGAGTACCTACTCTGTGTCCGCAATAGAAGGCGCCTAGCATGAAAATAAATTTAACCGTCTATTAGTCTCTTAAAATTTCGCTCTTTAAGGTGCAATATAATCTCATTGGTGCGATCTTAAATATTCACAAAATAACATCATTCCAAATATATATATATAATATAATATAATCAATCGTTAATAATTACACAGTAAAGACACAGTGCGTTTATCTTTACTACGTCAATATTCCCGAAAAATTTCTAATTTTTACATTTCGAGGCGCATATATATTTATAACAAGCAACTAAAAGACACCGACATCCATGAGCTTGAGAGCAGCTTGGGCGATTTTTAACGGAGCTTACCATAGGCGGAGCATGAGCGATGTTCACTTGGCCACTGACAGTTGTGTATTGGGCACCACCTATGTGACCGGTTCCATATGGTCTGGCTCCTACAAATCACACCATGCACTCTAACTCTATGGCTATATTTACAATTATTGACAGTCCCGATCGAGTCCTCGATACCGTGAATCTGTTTGTTTAGACAATCGTTTTTCATTGAAAGCTCAAAGCGAATTTATTGTATGCTTATTACTTTGTCTTATAACAAGCAATACTTTTACGGATGCTTGAAGCCAGATAGTGTATTTACAAAATGAAAAGTGTATATATATATATATATATGTATGTACAAAAATATATATAACTAAGCTCCGAGGATTCAATCGTGCAAAAAAATTATTAATTAATTTCTCTTTCTAAATATATTAAATAAAAAAAAAATAAGAGCGATATATCATAAAATTTACAATGTTTAAGAATTTAAGGTATAATTTTCCAAACCACAAAGACAATTTATTTTTAAATTGTTGCCGTATATATTCAAATTTATATAAATTGCATAAAATTTTTTAAGACAACAATTATACATATAATCGATGTTAACAATATCTTTAGAAACAATTCAAATTAAATTATCTAAAAATAAAATAAAATAAAAAATAAAATAAAAAAATTAACGAAATGAAATTGAAGAAAATGAAATTTTTCTTACCGTCTCCTCCGGCCCTCATAACAGCTGGTATCGCGACTGAGACAGCTTCTACATTTCCTTTACCAATATTGCTCGTTTCGTGTTGCATAATGGTGGCCCTGTCGAGTGAAAATACATATATAAAATGCGTCCCAATTTCAGTCACGTTATTTTTATTAAACGCGAGTTATACCCGCTAGAATCGGAAACAGTTCGAATGCACTTATTTGCATGGCGTCTTAGAAACTCTTCCATGTCCGCATCAGATTAACACGAAATATTGACGTGACGTGATCGAACGTAAGTCGGTCGCTTCACAGCGAGTACGGCTCTCGTCGAGAATTGATAATTGTTCTAACAATTCTCTCTTAATGACTATTATTACTTCTGTCCACACTCGGCACAGAGTGTTTGTGAAGGAGCTAACACGTATTGAAAGCGTGAAATACTTACTTTAGTGGCGATACGCTGTCTTCAACCATAGTAGATCCCTCATCTCCCTCGATACCAAAGTGATCTTTTGCTTTCTGCTTCTTCAGTATAATATCAATGTAACCGGCGATCAGCTGGAGTATCTGCTCTGCTTCGGTAGTTTGTACACTGTAATATTGATCGGAATAGTCGCCGAAGTCGAGGGTGAAAGTGTTCGGCGAAGCGCCCCAACGTCGCACCGTCGTCAACGGCCACGTTTTTAAGATTTCCTTCGTTTTCTCATCGAGTCGTAAAACTGAATCTTTTGTCACGCCAAGCAAACGGGGCACCAGCTTGTTTTTACCCTTCATCTTCTCCTTCACTAAGAAGAATGTGACGCCATACGTATTCAACGACCTGGCGGTTTTCGTATATAGAACCTTGGCGTCTAGCTCGGAGAGTCCAATATGTTTCTTGTGCTCCGCATAGATCTTCTTTTCGATTCCTTTCACTTTCACATACGATTGCGGCAGAAATTCCTTAAGGCTGAAAAAAAGGACAATACAAGTGAAACGTTAATCGATATAGCGTAAAGAAATCACACCGAGTGTGCAACTCACTCCAGGAAACCCGGCTTATGCTTCTCCTCCTTGTGATCGCCAAACTGGATTTGACATTGGATCCCGGCAAAAACACAAGCTTTTTCCTGCGTAATCGGATGCGTACCGTCCAGAATCGCATCTCGCGCTTGCACATACAATAGCGACAATTGTACAGGATCGCGACTGTCGATGTTTTGGTCCGAGAAGAAGAATTTCCTCCTCAACAAGACGGTTTCGGATTCATCTATGCCTTGTTCGCGCAAGGTTTTACTTGGATCTATCCAATTCACTACAAATCAAACAAGATCAGAAATATATTTTGCTCTAAAAACTCTTGCCATAATATCTTTGTGAAAATTTTAAGTTAAATATCTATCAACGCAAGCTCGATTGCTACCTTCGTCGTCGGTTTTTAACTTCTTCCTCAACTGTTCCATCTTGGCATCTCTTTCGCCTTTCTCCTCCTTCTTTCTTTTCAACGTGAGTGTGCCAAAGTTGCCAGGTTTCTGATTCTCGTTTTCGTCCTCTACTAATTCGCGCACTAAGGAATATTCGTCGTGATTTGTGATGCCTATCTTCGTACATATCACCACCATGAGATTGGCCACGGGCTGGCTGTCGTCGACTAACATGGTCTTCAGCGTTCCGTCCAGCATACGAACTCGGAGAGTACGAAGTTTACGACGATACTCGAGTAGATCTCCATTCCTCAGGATATAGTAGTCGAGATTTCGCCCGGGTTCGAGCCAGACTCCCTTCTTCACGTCCTCATCAGCGAGAAACAGGCCGTAATCTTTCGCTACGAAAAAAATAATGAGCTAACGCATCTCAGAAATGCATTTCTTTCAGTTTGCATTAGAAAAAAATGTTTTGTTTGTGAACCAAAATTTTGTTGAAGCGACACAGTAATTTCGATTTTGTAGTTTTGTTCGGTAAATATATCGAATAAAATCATTTAGTTAGTATAAAATATTATTTTTTTTATAGTACACACAAGTATTTTTTGTTATTTATATTTTATTATTTACATTTGTTTTTTGTTATTTACATTTTCCTATTACTATTAATCCTTTGTTATAGCAACAGATGTTAACAAAATGAATTTTTTTTGCCTTTTCTTCTTTATTTAATGATAGCTTTATCACATGACATATCCAATCATTTATAAATTTATATTTACAAAAATAATAGCTTCACTATATACGAAATTTTATTTACAAAGTAAAGAAATATATTTTGCAGAAATTAAATTTTCTGTTATGTAAAATAAAACATTTGGCTGTTAAAGAACTTCTAAACAATTTTGCTGAAGGCATTAAATTTTTTTTCCTAATGTGTAACTTATACTTAATACACAGAAAGAATAGTTTTGCTAGATATAGATCTGAAAAATAATTGTATTTGGCTATTAAAATAATTATGTAACGTTTAAATTAATTACTAGAATATAAAAAAAATTTTACAAAACTTTATAACATCTAAATGTTCTGTAATAATTTTGATGGCACAATAAAGTTATTTTTCAAATTTGTATTTGATTAAATTTTTAGATTCCTACAGCAAAATTGTTCTTTCCGCATGTATCATTTTTATCAAATATATTTAATATTTCCTATATATTTAGATCCAAACAAGAATGTGCATATCTTAGAAATGAATAAAATTTCTATTGTTTTGATTAGGTGGTGATGGATGTATAATTCTTTATGCGGAAAGAAAAATTTTGAGTATTTAAGAATTTAAAAGTATTTAAGAATTTAATCAGATTAAAATTCAAAAATAATTTTATTGAATCATCAAAATAATTATGTAAGGCATTCAAATTGGTTATTAAAATATCACAAATATTTTCAATACAAGCTCATCATATTTAAGCGTTTTGCGTAATTATTTTGATGACCCAACAAAATTATTTTCAGATCTGTATCTGGTAAAAAAATTTTTAAATACTTTAGCAAAATTCTGCGTTCTTCCCGTGTATATTTCC
The DNA here is from genome assembly GCF_055798465.1 of Pogonomyrmex barbatus. NCBI lineage: Eukaryota > Metazoa > Arthropoda > Insecta > Hymenoptera > Formicidae > Pogonomyrmex > Pogonomyrmex barbatus. Next base: position 5,086,360 of record NW_028297149.1, read on the forward strand.
TTTTATTGCATGAATTCGCAAATGAGATACGCCAATATTGCCGGAATATTCAATCTGTATTTCTCTGTAAATAATATTACCAACGGTTGAAGAGAATTAGTATAAAATCCACGTGTATCTCATCCGCGCGAAAATAATTTCTATATTTCGTGAAAAACGTACAAAACGCATTGGCGAAACACACATTTCCGATACAATTTGCTGAAAAAAAAAAAAAAAAATATCGAGCACTTACGTTGACCCATGTTGCTGGCCTCAGCGAGTTTTTCCCTAATGATACGACAGGCGTCGTACACCGACGTGCTAGGATCGAACTGCATCATCTTGGTGGCATTCTTCTCCGGTATGGAGATACGTAAGGATAGGGTGGCCATTGCGATCGCCTGAGGTGACCTTCTGCGTGCGCGAAAACCTCCGGAATCACTCGACTGGAAAAGACAGGCCGCGTGAAACAGGATTACGGACATCAATCAAGAGACGGAGCGACGGTTTATTTGCAGAAACTAATTAAGCGTCTTGTAATCGCGCTTTTTATCGGCCGGCGATCTGCCGGTGGTATTTATTCTCAAGACGGAAGTTACACCGATCGCGCGCGATCCGCGGCGCGAAATTATCCCGCAAAATTATCCGATAATCCCGGTATTACGTAGACGGCAATTTAAAGGATTATGCATCAAGAACACGCAGCTTCCGCTTTACAGCGAAATTGGAACGCAACAAGTTGCAAGGATCGACTATTATTGCGCGTCCCCCCCCCCCCCCCACCGCGTCGCGATCTAATGACGGACATCGTTAATATAATCATATATATGTATATAACGTATATATGAATATATGAATTTAGCTGTATTGTTCGTGTCGTTAGTCCACTTCGGTCTGGAGGGTCTCTCGATTATTTGCGCCAACGACACTGAGAAAGTAATCGTGCCGCCATACTTGCTCGAGAGTGAGTTTCGCTTCGTGTGCGAGGAGACCCCATGTGGTTTTTCTCTCGCGATACCTGGAAAAAATGTTAAGGTACGGCCGCATCGAGTCGGCCGACGACGTCGGAACGACGTGGAGCGACCACGACGACGGATTAAAATTGATCCGCGTTAGACTGAAAGAGGAAGCCACCGTAAGACTTCTCTGTCTATATATCGATCTCCCATAGCAATACGTACATACTACGTAAAAGAACCCCGCACAAATCTTATGGAAAATGGAAAATTCTCGATCAAATTGTTTCAAATTTTAATATTTTGTAGCTCATGTCAAGCTGATTAAAAGTCCTCATGGGCACAACCTCCAAATGCCTTGATTTTTGTTCCAAAACCTTCAGAAGGTATTTTTATTTTATATAAAGATATAAAGGCCCCCCTTCCGAAGGGGATTGCAGAAGTATGAAAACGGTAATAAAAATATTCTTGAATTTTTGAGTTCGAAACTTTGAAATCGGAATTCCAACATCTAAAAATATACGAAAAATGTACAAAATAATGAAATTCTCGCTTGATACACAGCTCCGACAGTTTATAAACGTGTAAAACACCCCGAGATAATGTCGAGATATAATTTGAGCGAGCAGCTTCTTAAGAGGGAAGATGAATGGGAACCCGTACCGTTTAATTGTATTTGATCGCCTTAATAAAGATTACCCGGGGTAATAATTGCAGAAAGAGAGCAAAGGGGCACATTCTGAGATATGAATAGATTAAATCATGACAGCGAATTGAAACGGAGTGTCATTATCCCTTCAGCGGTATGGAGCGCGCCAGGGGTGGCGCTGCCCCGAGTGCAGCCGCTCCTTCGTCGCTTTGTCGGAGAAGATTGCTATCTTCCACGCTAATTTGCGAGCCGCGAAACGCACGCATCTTCTAGCGACAATAAGCGCATCGTTAAGATAAGTCACGAGGACAAACGTCCAATTTCGTTGTATTCACCCTGGACCGTCCGATCGCAAGCCGATGGCATTAATTTACGCATTTTTCCACGTGCGATTCCTGTGAGAGGGGGAGAAAGAGAGAGAGAGAGAGAGAGAGAGAGAGAGAGAGAGAGAGTCAAGTCAAGAAGAAATAATAATGCCGCATAAATTCGTCGCAGGTATATACCCCTACGCCAATGTGGGTTTCCACCCTTAAAAGGTTGCCAGGCAACGCCGGTCTCTGACTGTGTCAAATTCCGAGCGTAACCCCAAGCCACTCTCGTGCAGCTATCCTTTCTTACGAGCGCTCCCTCTCGTTCTTTCCAGTCTCGCCGCCGATTCATCCCCCTCCTCCCTTTCTTTCTCGCTCGCTTTTCTCTCTCGCCGACAATTTTCACCCAATTAACGTATGGTTTTGATTTCATTGCGCGTGTCGAATTTCTGACCTAGAGGATGATTATCGAGCGCGAATGTGTCAGCTGCCAATAGAGCGTGCCAAAGTTGTGAAAAATTTATGTCGGGGATGATAATTGTCGAGAACAAAAGATTTTTGAAGTTGGTAAATATTTTGTCAATAAGGCTCAATAATTATTAGAAAAAGCGATTCTAAATTGATATATAAATTCAAATTCACTATAATATAATTTTTATTACATCTACCCAAATATAACAAATATGTATATTTGTTTATTTAAAAAAATTTATTTTGACAATATTAAATAAGAAAACTTTATTGATATACGAAGTTATATGAGATTGCTACGTTTATGCGCTTGATTAAGCGCATTTTGTTCCTAAAGATATACGGATCTCTTTTCTCTTTCTCTCCCTTCCTTTCTCCCTTCTTCTTTTTTTCTCTCATGCATCACGAGCATGACGAGCGATATCGCTGAATTTTTTTTTTTTTCAAAAAAGAAGAAAAAGCAAAACAAAGTGAATATCTCAATCTGGTGGAATGTAGGGAAAAAAATCGCGCAACAGGCAATCGCTCGCAGAGCCGATGGCGTTTCACTGTGAAATTGAAACCATCGTTGGCTACAAAGTTACTTCGTTCAATTCGCAATACGTCACCTTCCCTACCCGCGCACGAACTCGATTCAGAGGGAATGACCTCATTACATACAACTGGATCATCAACTCCATACATATTGCCAGTGGGATGGAACCACTTCTCGACAATGCTGGCACTGATATTGCTGGAAATTGAATATTCTTACGGGAGGGACGTCGCGCAACGTTATTCATCGTGAAAGGCCGGCGATAAAGTGGCGAACTCTTTGTTTCGTGAACGTAAAATTCGATTCTTTATTTATACGAGTTCAATTAAACGGACAATTAAAAACGCGCGAGCGTTTAAAGATAATAAAATAATCTTAATAGACTTTTTTTAAACAAATAAAAATAGCAAGCATGACTTGTCGATAAATTATCTCACGGATCTTTCACGGAAAATGAGAAGAACATTTTTCTAATGACCTCGGCGAAAAAGCAACGCGCGATAAAAGGCGGAAGAAACAAGCTGTTACGAGCGGAAAGGAAAATTTGTGTTTTCATAACGTGATAAAACCGTCTCCTTTATCCGGCGATCTTCTCGGTACACGCCCGCGTGTACCGAGTTGTTCTTTCAAGCCGTACTCAAACACAAATAGGGCTTTCATCTCGATCGAACTCCAATATCTCCCTTTGACGTATTAAAACAAATTCCTGGCCATTTTATTCTCCCTCGTACCATCTAAATTCTTCACGTCGGATCTTCCATTTCGGTATGGTTGATTGCCCGATATATACCGGACACACTGTGTTTTCAGCGCGGTAGTTTAGCGGGAGTTCGAGAACGAAGCGAGAGGAAAAAAAAGGAAGCAAATGGAAAGAAAGAGAAGAAGGAGAAAGAGGAGGCGGTAGAGAGCCAGTTGCGCGATTGACGTTAATCAAGAATTTCTAAAATTAGACATCGTGTATCCTAGTATCCGCCGCGATGACACTTGACGCGAGCTAATTGAGGGCGACAGTCCGGAGGAGAGGAGGAGGGGCGGATGAGGGGCGGGGGGGGGGGGGTGAAGCACGAAGACGCGATTGTGCGGCCGCGCTTTGCAAAATCGGCTAATCCGGTCTTCGGATTCTCTAATGGATCGCGCCACATACGCGCATACGTGCCAATCGGTCGAGAGGCCGCCGTCGATTATCCGTGGAAACGTCGAGAAATCCATAGTGGAAACGTGTTAATCTGTCGCCGCCCGGGCTCCCGTCATTTATCATCGCGGCGCAGCGCGCGCGCAATTGAATAGTTCGGGGGCATTATTTACCCCCGCGGGCGAGCGCGGTAAAATCTCGTGCGATAATTCGTTGCAAAAATTCCATCCCCGCCGGATTCGGCGCCGGACAGCGATTTTCATTAATGACGCCGCAACGGCGCGTCATAATTACTGATAATGACGGACGGCCCTGAACGGAGCCCCCCCCTCCCCCCCGTGGAGCCTCTCCGGATTAATCTCTATGCGATTACTCTTTACGCGTTTCTCGCGAGCCTGAATTAACTGAGGCCTTAACCGATCTCCTCTCCTCCCTCCTCCCCCCCCCCTCCGTCGCTTTACCGTTATTCTCGCGGACGGAACTGCGGAAAGAGAGTTTCATTTAAACTTCCAGTCAAGTTCAGGCCGCGTGACTCCACCCCCCCCCTCCCTCCAAACTCGGACGTGATGTTACGTGATGTTACATATCTGTAACCGGTGTTTTTGCCAGCGGCAAGATGATAGCGTTGCGTCCGTGTGAGTATTAACAAGGCCACGTCGTCGGGCGCGACACAAGCCTTATGCATATATTCCGCGCAAATTACATTTCCTATGCATTAGAATATACTTCACATCCTACTTCGCGAGATTAATGCTGATAACGTAATTTCCCCCGTTAGCCCCTATCGATAGTACCGTCTTAATATCATTCCCTCGATCACACAAAATCATCGACAATCGTCCACCAATTCTCTTCTTGCAAAAAGCCCACTTTTTAACACCCACTAATTAATGAAAATAAATTAGAGGACGACGGGTATCAATAATAAAATCTGATCGGTTTAATGATTACTAGATACGATTACTACTAACCGCTGACTGATTAAATTACTAATTATGACCGCCAGTGTAGTCATCAAGTAATCATGGAATCCAGTAATCCATTGATTAAAAAGCAATTGCGCGTTTATAATTAATTTAATATAACATAATGTAATACGAAAACATGTATCGCTTTTAATGAAGAGAGCAATAATATTTCGTCCGATAATTACCAATCAATTATAAATCGCAAATGTAATTTTTGATGAATAATTCATCTCGATAAATAATTCCATTTCAGCGATGATTGCTGTATTAATTCTTAAGACCTTCGGGCGTTAAAATATTCATAACAATAATTGATCGCCCCTCCCCCTCTCTCTCTCTCTCTCTCTCTCTCTCGTTAATACCCCCTCCCCCGTGGCAAATTGTGATTGGCATAAAAAGGGATGTGTGCAATTTGCCAAATGAGATTCGCGCGAATAGAAAAGCGTGTGGATATAAAACACTTACTGCCATTTACTTTGGCCACAGTATGTAGCTACCATGCTCCATTCTCGAGACGAATTATAGCGTCGTCGTCAGCTTTTTTAACTTCATCACCGCCTCGCGAGGAGGGTAGCAGTCGGTCGGTTCTCACACTCCCTACCCCACGAACGCTTTGGCTCCACATTTTCCATCTTTCTCCCCCCCCCCTCTCTCTCTCTCTCTCTCTCTCTCTCTCCCTTCTATCTGTCTCTGTACCCTTGCCACCCTTTGCGAATGTCATCACATTTTTCCGCGCGTCACTATCCCAGTAAATCATAGGAAGGTATAAAACGCGCGTGTTGTAACCCCTTACGGGTTATCCGAATAACTTATCAACTCCAACGAGTATCCCGATAAATTACGAGAATATTGATATATCGAAAGAATTAATTTTCGCAAAGAAAATTTATTTTTCTTCTGTGTTCTTTATATTCCCATTTCCCAGACAAGTAGGAATATTTCATTGAATGAATCATAGACAACTCGATCCTCCATTGCCAATTATCCGCATCTAAAGCTCGAAGCTCAGGTAGATATTTAAATAAAAGCTTCAGCTGCTTTATAGTGACATACATTATGCGAATTTACTTTACGATGTTAATTTCCTAACATATTGCGAGACGGGCTGTTACAATTACCCCATAAAGTTTCTCTCTCGCGTTACATCGGCTTTGACGCCCAAAAGGTGATGAGAAAGAGATCCTCTTTATTCTCGCGATACTTTGCTTTCATTATACTTACGTCAAATAGATGCATTAGGGGCGCGACGTGAGGCTACAGATAAATGCAAATATAACACACTGTGTATGCGGACATGACGAAATAAAGCAAAAATGGCAATTCGTCGACGTTCACCGGCGTGAATCGATTGAATGAAATGTTTGTAAATAAACTTCCACCGACGCAACGAAAGTTTTGATAAATTCACTTGTAAAAGTATGAAATAGTAAATGCCGTTAACCATCTAAATTAAATGAATATTTCATCGAACTGAACAAATAAAGCCATACAGCTTCCCGCAGTAACGTTACGTATCAAACAACTCTATAGGACGAAAGTTTTTTAATACGCAAGAGCATCTCTGCATCTCTATTCTAAATCTAACGTTTCGTCTAAGCACTTAATTTATAAAACATCCTCAGAACAACATTTAACTCATAAGAAACAATCGAACCTCATTTTCATAAATTGCATGTTATCATATCAAGGAACATGAGGGAGGGAGAAGTTGTCAAAATCATATCACTCAAGATATGATTTTATTGTATTTCCTATTTGGCACTAATTTATATACAAGTTAATATTGAAAATTATAATTTGATGTTTAAGAACATCTAATACTATCTGTTTACGTAATTTATTTATATTCGTATTTTGATAAGAGCTGGCGAGTTAACGATATGATTTTGACAACTCCCCTTTATTATGAACTTATTTTAATTCATAAAATAAGTTTTATAAAGATCTGAGCTTTATATATTTTTTTATATTTATATAAGATAAAAAATAACTTTTTATATTAATAAAATTAAAATTGTATATATATATATATATATATATTTTTTATATATATACTTTTATATGTTTTTCATTTCTTCAATTGTCAAAGTGCCGATTTATCTCTTTCGTTGTCAATTGTCTAACAGCATCGCGTGTAGCAATCTTATGAAACGAGGCATGACGTTTCTCGAATCTGAAGGCAGGCAAATGCCACGTGGCTGGCTAACGAGCGATGACAATGAACGTTGACGTTGATACATAATACGAGATCACTGACCATAAGAGAAGTAGTGGTGATGATATTTACCTGCGGCGACGCATTTTATTGGCTTGCTTTAGCGGAGCCTAGCAGCAACTACATCTATACATCTAATTTTGGCTATTGGCGACTCCTATAATACCCAGGATCGTGGAATGTTGGACGCCGGTTGACGCCGTTTCCGATGCAAGCTTCTCGTATAAAGATAATTTACTATCCCCACGAAGCTGCAGCACGGGTTCAACTCCATTCCTACTATTTATTCGCGATCAATTTACGACGAGCCCCGGTAAATCCCGCTATTTACATCGATATTCCATTAAATGACCGATCGGCGCTCCTCGATGAACGAGCTTGTTCGTAGACGCTGAGATCCGCTTGATCAAACAAGATTAATATTAGGAATATATTACAACAATGACAAATAATTTTTAATAACGAAAGAAATTTCAATTGGCTTTTTATTAGAAAGAAACATATGGCAAGCGTAGTTCAGCTTTTCGAGTTGATGTAGGAAAGAGAAATTATAAGATATAGAATTAATTATTAATTAATAAAATAAATTAGATTTATAGAATAAATTAAAATATTATTCGCAAAATACAAAATATAATTCGAGAAGCTAAATTCACTCATTGACAATAGAAAAAAAAAACAGGATCTATGTACTTCCGGGAATAAATCACAAATCGCGCAAGTCGAACTTGCTTAAAATCAAGAGTTAAATGATATATATGTTAGATTGCGTTATCTTTCTTGCACTTATCGATTGGTTTTATTTAGTATGACTCCCGCACAGGTGTTACTGAATCGCTTCGATTGCGAGGATCGATGGCTTCGAGCGAACGCGAGTCTCGCGCAACATCCCCGACCGCGTGTGCAACGCGCCGCGATCCGCGCCAGGCCCACCCCCGTGAAACCGCGGACGTGGCCGGGGTAGGGATTCGCGAGCCTCCTGGGCGACGGGTGAAATCCCGAGGGATCCCTCGAGAGAGAGGTGTGTGAGGACAAGCTCGGTCGGGAACGACGGACGCGTCACTTCGATCGCCGGTCCAAAACTGAATGTGCCGCGGTTCGAACTAAGGCTCGAAGGGTAACCGAGAGGGTTGGATCGGGGAGCCACCCCTTGCTCGCTCGCTCGCTCTCGCGGTCCTTCTCTCTCTCTCTCTCTCTCTCTCTCTCTCTCTCTCTCTCTCTCTCTCTCGAAGGGGATGCGGGACTCCAGGGCGGAGGATGGGATGACGAGCAAAACGGGGGAAGGAGGGGGATCGGAGGGGGCATCGCTACGACGATTCTCTGGGAACTACATCGGGCATGTTCGGGGCTTCTGCGCACTAGTGCCCCAGTAACACACCCCCGTATATCAAACGAGGAAATTTCGAGCGTCATGCGAGCACAAACAAATCATGCCATCCGTGGCCGTCTCGATTTTTCACGATTTTCCTGACGATCGATTTCTCGACCATTTTCTCTTCGATTTGCTTAAAAACTGAAACTTCAACTACAATCTCATAACTAAAAGAAAAATAACAAGTAAAAAAAAAACATTCTTTTATTATCTATCTTTTTGAAGACATAGATGATCGAAATATCGATTAATGTATCGCTTCGTATTTTTTAAGAAAAACAATTCTGCATGTTTCTTATCCTCTGTTTTTTCCCTCGTTTTTCACGCTTTTCTGGTCGCTATTTTTTTCACTCACATCTTAAATTCTTCTCTCTTACGTTACGTCTTGCAGATGAAGATTCGTGAGATGTTTAGACGAATTCGCGCCCGAATCGATCGCGCTCGTCCCGATGTTGATTCGAGAGATTCGCGCGAGGCTCGGAGCCAACGCTAACTGGAACTAGCATTATTGTCGAGCCGCAAGGAATAGTCTGCCGGGATTTCAAATAAACGTGCGCTCATGTGTCTGGTTGAGTCGTTTTAACGTCTGGACGCTTGTGAACCGGGCGGTGACAGATGCGGAAATCATCGATTCTTCCACCACATCGGTAAAGGATTAAAATAAGATGTGCCCGCGCGCCTTTGCCGCGCCAGCTCTCGATGAAACGAGAAAAGAGATTAAAGAAAACGTATATATAGGATTCCATTCGTAATTTCGGCCAAATTTAGAAACAACGGAATTTATTCCGGAATATCTTAGGCGAAGAATAATTATTTCTGACGTTAATTTATACTACATTTCGCGAGGAATTATCAGTCTAGAATTAGTAATGATATAAATGTTATAAAGAAATATTTAAAGTATACTATCAGGAGAGAGAGAGAGAGAGAGAGAGAGAGAGAGAAAGGGAGAGAGAAAATCATTCAAATCATGTCTTTAATTTTATTATAAATGTCAAGCGCTGCAAATGTCGTCCAAGTGTGCATTGCCACATAAAATCGCATTAGAGATTCGGTATACTTTTAACCTACACATCACCAATAAACCCCGGGCGGTTACTATGTCTCTATTGGAAGCTCTCTATTGGAAAATGATTAATAATACTTGAATGTGTAAACGAGAGACTGTACAGGTGAAAACTGTATTGTCAATAACGCAGGTCTATCGGCAAAACGTCAAACTCAGAAATCTATATCGTTTGCTCGTATCACATTATGAACCTTTTATTTTTGTTCAAATAATTATTTAGAGTACTCTCTCTCTCTCTCTCTCCTTCTTTCTCTCTCCTATCCCATTCTACGCACTGATCTGCATTGTAAATTTTTACAAATCGCCTTTGATTCTTTCGACACGGTTTATGACTGTTTACTCGCCCTAGTTGCATACCATTTCTGTATGCTCGTTCATATAAGCAATAAAGAATAATAAATATTCTTTAATGAAAATCCTGAATATGGTAATTAATCTCTACCGTAAAATTCAACATCGCTGGTTTGTGGATTCCGAAAGACCAAACCTATCTCGTTTCGTCATTTAAAATAATTTCACGGTACGGACGAGTTTTAAAGACAAAGAATTCGACGTATGTGCGTGAATGCCTGATTGTTATTACCGAAGTCTGCCTCCCTCGATATTGGACAATTTCGGGACCCCGGAAAGACGACCCTCGTATTATACTATCTGATTTCGAGATCATAGGGGAGTTGTTATCACGACTCTCTCTTAATAATTGAGTATATTATCTTGATTATTCTACGGCAATCAATTTTATTCAACGACCTCTGCTTGCTCATTTGTCCGTTCGATTCGAGCGTTTTCGGCAGAAATCAGAACATGTAATTTTTCAAAATACGATTCAACAGTGGTTAACGTTAGAAAAAAAATTCTGTCAAAAAATAAGTGTATTATATTTATTATATATATATATATATATTATATTAAGTTTATTATATTTTTACTTATACATATGTTTATTATTATTTATCAAAATATATTGTTATCAAATAATCATGCAAGAACGTTACGCATACTTATTTATATAAAGAAGTAAAAAATGATTTTTAATTGACGAATTGTATAGATCAATTTTTTCCAAGTATTTTTAATCGGATTTTATACAGCAAAACTGCCTCGATTTATGTCAAAAAAATAAATATGTAAAATTTTTTTTCAAGCAAAATTAAACGTGACTATAAGTCACGCTAACGTCCTACTATTTATTTAATCAAAATTTTATAAAACTACTAGAAATACTTAACAAAATCCTCGCGAGTTTACAAATTATAAAGTTTTAGCTTCAGATCAAAATAGTGTAGTACATCAAAAGCACCCGCAACACGACAACGATGTGTGTGAGTGAGAGAGAGAGAGAGAGAGTGAGAGAGAGAGAGAGAGAGAGAGAGAGAGAGGGAGGGAGAACGGAGAGGACGTTATTCTACTTCGCTAAACAATCGCTAAAGCTACAGCTCGCAAAGATAGCCGAAACTCCCTTGCATCACACAGCTCAGTAGTTTCTTACTCACCACATCGGTGTCATCGTAGTGTCACTCGATCGCGCTCGTGGGATCTCTTCTGGGACGGATTCTCTCGTCGCGCCCGTGATCGTTCAGCGCGAGTTATAAGCGAGATGGAGAGCACAGACGGAGAGACAGAGATAGAGAGAGGCAAAGCGAGACTTCTGTACATCTACGTGAAGATTTACGTAGTTCAGGAGGGTTGATCCTCGTTGACTGCACGCTCCTCTGTCGGATCTTCGGGAACGCGGTCGTTCGCCCCGGTCACAAACGGAGAGGAGCGGTAAATCGGGACTAATGTAAAAGGCACAAGGAAGGGACGGACGGACGGAGTTCGGGTCTCGTTCGAGCCTCGATCGAGGGAAACGAAAAAGATGGAGAGACGAACTTTCGGAATAACCCGGACGGACTTGGATCACGGTAAGGCAATCTCGTGGTTGGATCGATAATCGACTGGGAGGGAAAATAAGCTCGTTGGGTAACGCTCGTCGACGAGCTATTTCAGTCTGGAGCGAGAAAGAGCGGGTATGACAAACGGGAGAGTGTCTCAAAAAGTCTCGTAAAAAAAAAAAAAGACAGATCTCAAAATGAGAACGATTTATTGTCACGATCTCTGGACGGCGATTTTAAGGCACGGGGAAGTTCCGGGGGACGCGACAGCCGTGCGCCACATCGCACGATGATTTCCGGCGACGATCGTGAAGCTGAACGGAAGTGGAAGCGACGTGAAATCCGGCGCGCTCTTCGATCGGCGATATTTCTCTTCCGGGCAACCGCGAAAAAGCGAAAAGGCAATAAACGGAGAAGACAACCGCAAATGAAATCGCGAGGAGTATTTTCCGAAAATTGCAAGCGAAACCGCATGTGCGTTTTTCGGAGGAGGCTTTCACAATACGGGCTTTGTCCGCGGTGGAATAACAATGGAATAAATTCTTTTTCGTAAAAATTCCTAATACCGCAATGGCTCGAGAGAGGAAAGCAAAAGCAAGAGCAGAAATGAAAGTTTGTTTTACCTGAGAGAGACCGGCGGGAAACGTTAAACCGATTAATACTGCTTGCACGTCCGGGGGCCGGAACGATCTTTCGCGAGACGTCTTTCACTGCGACGCGGAAGTGGAAACGGTGTCGATCAGGTCGGCGTCCGATCAGACTCCTATCTTCGCGAAGCCGGACAAACAGAAACACGGGGAATAAATAATAAGTGAGCGAAATAAGGGTGGCACGTGAGAGGTTGATAGACCGATTGAAATCAAACGTGAGGGAAGGAAGACGGATCAAATGGGAAGTTCTCGAGAAGCTCGGGAAGCTCGGGAAGTTCGGGGACGGGAAGCGAGTTTCGGGTGGAAGTTTGGAGTCGTCGGTGACGGTGCGAAGGGTCGAAGGGATGGGAAAAGAGAGCGAGGGTAGAGAGCGAGGGCGAGGATGTTACCCCGACGGCTGTCGCCAAAGAAGTGATAGGTCTGCGGCCTTGCGCACGGTACCCGAACCGAGGGCGACGTAGGGAACCGACGGGCACCCGTCCGAGGGGCGCAGACGCGAGGGTTTATCGGTGGACGAGGGCGGCGACGATTGGCGGCGACCGTCCGACGCTACCCCGACGCTTCCTCGTGCTCCGCCAATTCGCGAGGGGGTGAATCGTCCGCTCGGCGAGGCCCCCCTACCACCCTCCCCCGCGCGAGAAGATCACGGGTGCATCAGCGTGGTGCCGACCCCTTCGAAATTCGAATGTCGTATCGCGCTATAGGACGTCGTTGGCCCCTTTTCGCCCCCCTCCCCCGCCCCCCCTCTCTGCAAAACGAAGGACGAAAGGGCGAGCGAATGTTTGCGACGCGACTTTCTGCCACCGCGAAAGCTAAGATCCACCGACGAATTTGACAGTAAATTGCAGTAATCGAAATGACACCGTTCGAATTTATAGGGTGATTATGAGGATGCAGTTGCAATTAGACTAATGATGTTGCTGTAAAGACCCCAGGCTTGTCGGTATCATTCGGTCGTCACTATCAAATGGAAACGTGAACAATTCCAATCCTAATTCGTTTCATATTACTATACGAATGTTAAACAATTTAATCAAGCAATTTAAACAGTTTTTTTTTTTTACAATTACTGCCAATTATATTTTCCACACTTTTGCGAATTTTATTTTTAGTTCTATAGTGTTTGAACATTCGAGGCATAAAAATATTTAATTCTATAAAAGCAGTTTACGAGTTTAAAAATTTAAGAACTTTTTTGCATTATATAGTTGTCACTCTTAGAAATAAAAATTCTAATATCTTTCTTTCATAAATAGATATATTATACATGCTGCATTTTTTTCCTTGTTATCGAATTTTCTTTCTCTTATATTCCACTTCTTGGCATAAGAAAGTTTAACTTCGAAATCTCTATTGAAAAATGAATAAAATAAAAATGTTACACGACATATGAGTTATAACGTGCTCTCCACTAATGTAACACTCCCGTTTCAATGCTTTTCGAATAGTGAACCAGTGAAAAAATTAAATAATGAGGCGTCAGTACGCAAATCAGATTTATTTACATCACGCAGCTTGAGCTCTCTATCGCTTAAATTATGAAAATAAATTACGCGCTAAAAGACCTCAGAGAGATATGGACGCCCAATGTAAACAGCAATATCATCTCAGGTAGCATATACGGCGAATGATAAGAAATGATAATGCAAGTCCAAAAAGAAAATTACTCCGTCAATCTATAGCTTTTTCGAACGAAGCACTTTAGCGGTTGTCATTCAGATTGTCAGAACATCACAAAAAGACACTTTGTTTTACTTTACAGACCGTTGAACGTTGCAGGGTAATTTTATATATATGTATATATATTTTTTTTTTTTCGAGAACTAATTCGCGTTAACCAATCGTTAAATTTTATTTTCGATTCGATTGTATTTCTAAAAATATATTTTTATCATGCGATCTAATATGGATCTTACGTGTCGAATCAATTTGAGTATCGCTTACTCGATAATCCAATGAGGGAAAAAAAAAAGCTTCGATCACACGTGAGAAGAAACGTGGTGTAAGATCGGATCCGATAATTTCCTTAGATATGGGCTTAAGTTGTTGGCCGTACAAAGATTCGAAATCCCCACCCCAGTCGTGGTGAGAAGCGGGGAGGGGGAGGGGGAGGGAGACGCGAAGGGATGATAATGTGAGTCTGCAGGCGGGAGGTCTCCTGCGAAGAGGATGGGGAGTGTCACTCAGGAGCACGACGTGTAAGGGAATGGTCACCATCCCGGGGGGTGAATTGAGATGTACAGGCAATTTATGCAGCGAGCGGCCCGGAAGTTGGCGGGCGACTACTGACCATAAACCTCGCAAAACATCGCCGAGCTTTTTTCTCGAAAAAAGAAAAAAAAAAAAGAAGAAAAATCAAACGCGAACAATCGAATTTTTCGCACGCAACTAATGTGACGTTTCGTTATACATAGTTTGTCAATTTTACTTGTTTTACAAGACATTACTTTCCATTATAATTCATATATGTGACAATACGAGAAACGCTATTACATCATATAATATAAAGTATTACTTTATATGTTTAATTTTTTTTTTATTTTTCTTAAATAAACTCATATCTATAAATTCAGAACGAAATAAATAATGTAATAAAATTTTATAATTGCACAATTTTTACAAAAGCTGCAAATAACATAAAATAATAAATTATTTTGTAAATATTATAAATATGAATATTGTTATAAAATGTGTGATTTTTAGTTAGGAGGATTTAGTTGTTAGGTGTATATAAATAATTGTTGTAATAAAAACAAATAATTAAATATCAAAATTGATCAAATATAAATATGAAATACCATTTGCGTACATACAACAATAAAAGTTATTACAATAAAAGTAAAACAAATTACAGTAAAATTTAAAAAATAAGAAGCAGACGTTTATTTCAAAACAGAACCACTAACACTCGTACATACTAAAGTATTAATTTATAAAATTTGTTTTTCCTAAAAATGACACATTTGCTAAACTCCACCCGTGTCACACGTGTCTTTCCGCTTCTGCAGTCGTGAGTGAAGGAAATGACGGAGAGCAAGCTGCGTTGGCAGGGGGATACAAAACAGAGGATGGCTTTCGTCCGGGATGAATTAAGGATCTACCCCCCTAAGTATGCTTCTGCTTTTCTTTTCGTTCGTGTCATCTCACGCTCTAGCTCTGTCCCTCCTTCTTTTTTTTTTTTCTATTCCCTTTCCTTCTCTCTACAGCCATCAACGCTTATCGTGGTAGCGTCAATCACTCTCGCCATACACGGTGAAACTTATCGTTCGATTAATCGGCCTAACAATGCGCCTGTCGATTCGAGTTACCCCCGGATTCGCGCGCGTGCGGTCAGTCCCCGAAAATGCAGCGCTCGGTCCGACAACGATTTACGATCGGAAAAGTTTTATGGTTCCCAATTATACGGAGGATCCTCTCACGTGAAATTGTTAGCGAGTGAAAGCGCGAACTGTTAGACTGTTAATAGTGTTTAAAACATGGGACGTTTTAGAAGAATCTCCCTTGCGTTAAGCGCAAATTGCGTCTGATAAAGAGTTCTCGACTGAAGAATCTATTCGATTTCTATATTTTAAACAAACGGAATATCTCAGTAGTCTGATATTACTCGCTACTTTGTCGTTCATGTCATCGCGCAGTTATTATGTACTCGTTTATAAAAATCCCCTCTCGAAAAGTTACGATTTATCGCTTACGCGCTTTTGTATGTATAATGAGAGAGAGAGAGAGAGAGAGAGAGAGAGAGAGAGAGAGAGAGAGAGAGATCTGAAAATGTATTTACGAAAATGGTTACGCCATATACGTGCATATAAAATGGCCTGCAATAATAAAAGTTACGATCGAAAGTGGCAACGAATGTCATATGTTCAACTTGTCATATAAATCTGCACGCAAGTAGAACAAGTGTCGTCGGTACTCGATGTTTGTTTGCAGCTCGCAGTTTCGACAGTGTAGACAGCTGTAAGTTTGGCGCCAAAATGTCTGGGCCATAACGTTTCCATTGTACATGTGCCGTCGATGTTCGTGTTACCACGAATGTACGTATCACGCACGAAATTCGAATATCTCCCGAATTTCGCGGATGGAGGAATCCCACCGTCGCGTAACGCTTAATCATGCAATAGAATTTTCGATTCGATCTCGACATCCGCGGATGAATCCGTCGCTCCGACGGACAAAATCGTTCAAATCGTCTTTTCGAATTTCATTTTTTTTTGTAAACTGTAGCTTAAAAAAAAAAATTATACGCGATTCTCCGTGAAATCAAAAGAACAATTTCATCGCGAGCTGCAGAAGATTTTAATTTCGAACCACGGTAAAGATGAGAAGGTTTAAAGTCGACTCCTGTCGTGCTTAGGGCGTTAGGTCGCGGAATTATCGAAGACGACACGAACGAGAAACCGGGTCCAGCGATTAAACGACGCTTGATCCCTTCGACCGTGGCTACAAACATGACAAACCGTAACCGCCGAGTTTGGACCGGTGGACAGATGTGCAGATTGCATGAACCGCAGAATGGAGATTAAAGATAATGCGGGGAGATACGAGCGAATTGGTCAACAGAGACCATCGACCTTTTAACGCCATTTGTGATGGGCCATTTGCTCATGTTCTTATTAACGACCGGAGTATCGTCCTCAGCGATGAAAAAGTATCTTCGACGCGTTCTGGAAACGCCCGAGGTTCTGCTGGGTTACGAAGGAAAGTGTAATTGTACACGAAAAGAGTAAACAGCTTCGTTGATGTATCCAAAAGTTTGGCCAAATACAGATTTGAAAATAATTTTGTGGGTTTATCACAATAATTATAATGTACGACATTCATCTTACCGATATATTGTTCATTTTGCTTAAGTGCTCGAACGTAATAATTTTGATGATGCGATAAAATTATATTCAGATCTACAGTCTCTTATTCGATTTCGCTTTAACTGGTTATTTTTATTGAAGTTTTTTAACAAATATGACACTGCGATAGGAAATTGTTTCATGTGCTATGCTTGGACAATGCTGTTTCTCTCATTTCAGTTGGGAATTTTTAGCTATCTGCACTGTTCAGTTTTTTTTTTTATGTAGATAAATATTTATATATATTTTATATGTATTTTTTTGTTTAATTTATCCTAATAAATGATATTATATGTTTTCGGATAAACCATTCATTTATCCTACAGAGATATGTTTAAATAGAAGTTAGTTAACACGGAAGTTGACTGGCCAAACTTTTAGATACTTCAGCAAAGTTATTCTTCCAGTTTAGAAACTTGTGTTGAATGTTGAATATCAAATTAAACGCGTGGATGGAATTTTATGGTAACCAATATTGATTAAATCGAAGTACTCGTTCGCACGTACTCGCAAAGAGAAATGCATCTTCGTCCTTCATTTTCCACTTTTCACCCTCCGACTTCGAAATGCCTATTCAAATTTTACGAGTCATATTTGTCGCAATTAAGTGTTATGTTTTCGGGCTTATAGCCCAGAAATATTCCATATTGAGCGCGGGACGAGCTTCCTCGTCTTGGTATAACGGGATAAAAATTCGGAGGTTTGTCTGCGGAGGGTTGTACGAGTAAAACGAAGAGAGGAGAAAAGAGAGAGAGAGAGAGTGAGTTTATGGCTTTTGCGGAGATATAGCGGGTACTTTCACAATTCGTCTGACTCACGTCGAAGAAGCGAGACGAAGAGGGTTCCGCGGAAAGGAGCTCACTTTTACGAGGTTCTCCGGACGAAAAAGCGAGCCGAAGAATACGATCTGCAAACCGGAAGCGGCCACTTCGCTACTTACGGTGCCTCGTCGTTGCTCCTCACGTTGTTGTTGTTCTTCCACTCCCCAGCTCGTGTGCGCGCAATCCGAAAATTTGCGTTCGTTCTCGTTACTTGTCAGTCACACGTATCTGGAAATTTCCGAAGGTAACGAGATTTACGTTTCTGTTTAGTTTCTCTCAAGATGTCTTAATAATTAAGAGACAGATATAATACAATTGTACAGCAATCTGACAGTTTATTAAAAAAAAAAAAAACAAGAAAGTTTAATATTCATATAAAATAATATTCATATAAAAATATTTAATAAAGCTATATGAGACTGGAAAGTATTTATATTAATAGATATTTCAAAATTGTATTTATAACTTTTTTTTTAATTAGAATCTTTCGTAATTTATATATATATATATATAAGATAATTTATATATATATATATATATATATATATATATATATATAAATTATGAAAATCAGATCTAGATCTATAATTTACAATGCCAATTATTTACGCTAATTATTTACGTTCTATTCTTTTGCTTTCTCTTCATAAAAATCCTTAGCTAACAAAGTTCACGCAAAACAAAACCGCAGTAATCTTATCTATGGGACACCAGCAATATAGAACGTGCCTGGCACGTGTCATCGCGAGGCAAGCGAAGAAGAGAAATAAAAGTTCACAGGAACGGTGGCAGAAAAATTCTCGACTCTTTCTCCTCGAAAGATGACGGCAGACGACAGCGAAGTGGGAGGATGGCGCCTCGAAGATTTTCGCAAATTTCGGGCGCGTCGATGATAGAAAGAGGAAGAAAGAGGGTTGCCGTTAGCGAAGACGGAGGAAGCGAGACGCTGACAGAAAGAGGAACGGAAAAGCAAAGAGACAGAGCGACACAAAGATAGAGATGAAAGGACGGAGGGGGAGGAGAGAGAGAGAGAGAGAGAGAGAGAGAGAGAGAGAGAGAGAGAGAGAGAGAGAGAGAGAGAGAGAGCGAAAGCCAGAAAGGGGGTGAGTGCTGGCGGCGTTATGGCGGGCGCCGAGGGTGGCGCCGCGACGCTTTGGCGCCTTCGACGCCGAGACGCTCCACTGATGCTGGCCGCATGTACCCACACATCCGCACACATCCGCGTACACCCCCTCGTTCCGACTTAACCCCCTTCGTTCCCTACCCTATCTACAAGCGCGTTATCCTCCTCTACATCTCCCCGTATATACGTAATACACGTACACGCGCAATGAGAGTTCGAGATTCTATTTCACACATACGTATACACGCCATCCCTGTCTCTCGTCACTGGCGCTGCCCTAACCGCCGTGCGTATACGAACATTCTAATGCGAAAGGGGGGTGAATAGGTAGACTGCGAGCACGGGTAGGGATGTTTAGTAGGTGCGCATCAAAAGCGGAACTGGCACCCGTTCGGGGGCGCGGAAAGGCGAGGTCACTCATCTCCGGCGATGATTCAAGGGTGTGGCATACGCGTCAAGTGGGCCCGAAACCGTCTATCTGGGCCGTATTTCCCAGGGTGGAATTTATCATGTATCCGCAGAAGCAGGCAAGATGGATCGTTGTTGACATCTTAAGCACCTTGAACAACGCTTTTAGTCGTTGCGTCTTTAATTAAAAGGTCCCGCATAAAGATAAATCGCCGTGCGATTCTTTTTACACGTGTTTAGGAATCCCTTACTGACACCGATCGTATTCTTTTAAAGAGGGACAGCGCATTAAAAAAATCTAAAAAAAAAAAAAGAATATAAAATATTTCCTCATTCCTTAATTAATCGATAAATTAACGAAATATTTCCTCATTCCTTAATTAATTAATAAGTCGCCTCACTCGATAAATTAT
This sequence comes from Pogonomyrmex barbatus, assembly GCF_055798465.1. Taxonomy (NCBI): domain Eukaryota; kingdom Metazoa; phylum Arthropoda; class Insecta; order Hymenoptera; family Formicidae; genus Pogonomyrmex; species Pogonomyrmex barbatus. The sequence goes on from NW_028297149.1 coordinate 5,106,150, forward strand.
CCCGATGTTCATCTGTGAAATTTGCTCCGTACATCGCATACGTCGGTTTTGGTCTCGACAACGTGGCTTTCATTAAGACGTATCGTGCGTTTTGTCGGGATAAAAAGCGCCCTTTAAAATCTACGCCGCGTCAAATAATTCCGTTGAAAAAGTTTCTAATCAAGCCCGGGGGCTGAATGACTCGTTTTCCGGCTACTTTCGCGTTCATAAATAAAATATAAAACTGCAGTCAACAACCTGTATCGATAACTGTGACGTAGCGCCTGCGACCGACCGCACCTAGGATAGGCTCTACCCTATAATTTCACAGCGGCGGAATCGCCGCGGCGATAATGCCGCTCGATTGTGGCCGCATACCGGAATTAGGCGACGTTGATTGCACGGGATGTAAAGGCGGATACCGAAATCGACTGCTAATTAGTCAAATCGAAATTTCTTCGGTATAAATTATTACATTAGATCGAACTTTTACCGCTCCGAAATTCTTCAACGTGTAGCGGCTGGAGAGAGAGAGAGAGAGAGAGAGAGAGAGAGAGAGAGAGAGAGAGAGAGAGAGAGATGCTTCAAAATTAATTATTGCGTCAATTATCGCGCACGAAGAACGGTATGCAAACAAGTCGGCGCTTGTTACACAGTCGTCATCTTAAATTATGATATGCGTTACGAACACACGATTATGATTACCACGCTACTACTACGCTACGACGACGACGACGACGACGACGATGAAGACGATGGAATGGGTATCGTATTACGACAACGAGATATAACAAGAACGACGAGCAGAAATTGAGTTGCGGCTTGTTACGAATTTATTGTATCGCTCCTAATCTCGTCCGCCGGGAACTTCTTGCCTCAAATGTACTTTCTTAGTTACGCACGTCTCGCTACTAATCCATTAATCCCATCGCGGCATAACGCAAGCCGCGTACCTACGGTAAAATCTCCAATGCTCGTGGAATTTCGAAACGGAATTCTATATCGGCAAAATGCCGGGAGGGCTACGGGATACGCGATAAATGTTCCGCACATGCCATAAAAGTCAACGTTATCATTGGCGCGATATTCTTCAACTTGTCGCGACTGGATTAAATTTATTTTAGAGAGACTCGAGAACAAATAATGACCAAATAACGAACAAAAGATAAGAAGAAATGAAATGTAAGTAATTTATCCACATTTTTTTACGGAAGACAACACGATCATGAGGACAAGGTACATTTCGATTTCTACTTAATCCTTTTCAACTGTAGATAAAACGTGATAAAACGCGGAAAATCAAATTAGAAAAAAATAATTACAATATTATGTTACATATGTTGATTGAAATTATAACGAAACGATATATATATATCGAAAGATTACTCCAGGTACTTTATAAATAACAAATACAAACGTAATAAATATAACATATAATGCTCTTTTTAATGTCAGTGTACGTCCAAAAAAGCTTTTTACGTTTATGACTAAAATTGTAGAGATCAAAATTATTCCTCGGTCAGAAGCATAATTAACGAAAATATGTTGAGCTGAAAAATAAATATCAAAAGGTATCAAAAAATGTAGCAAAAGATGAAGTCGGATTAGTAAAAATTGATGTAAATCTAAAGGTAAACAAAGAAAAAAAAACAAAATTGTCAATAATTTTTAGCTAATTTCAACTAAAATACTTATAGAAATTTCTAAATAATTGTATATTATATTTTTATCAAGATTTCGCTACGGAAAACAAAACTCGCGATATTACTTCATCGATGCAGTCCGTGCAAACTTCGTAAATTGTAAATTCAAAATGCAAAGGTGGTATAAGTTTGAAGAAACGTGATTTTCTTCGACTCCTCCGAGTAAACAAAGTGTATCCAATGGAGAACACGTTAAATTTCTTTTCTAAATATAAGAGGAGGGGAAAGGGAGGGTCCGCCCTTCGGCTTGCTCGTTATCCGACAGACGATTTTGCGCAATATACCATTGCGAATAATGCGCAATAAAATATCTCGATCGTCGTAAAAATAGCGCGAGAGACAACTAATAAAGTGCGCATTGTGTCAGCCATAACGTATAATCCTGTAATGGGGTTGTTGCACACGTAGGTTATGCGAAGATCATAACGGCCATAAATTCAATGAATCGTCCTGTCCCGCTTCGCGCATCGATTCGTGAAGGATCTCGTTTGCTCGTAATGACTTGGCACGCATCCGCAATGAAAGGTTGTCGCGAAAAACGTGACGCGATCTGAATTACAATGCGACGAAGAGTCCCCGCAAAGGAATCTATTAAGCGATAGTGTTATCTTTTCAAATAGTGCTCTCGCGTAGTTTCTTTATTATCAACTAAACGACAGAGTTTCGATTCTCAAAATTAATTTAACATCAACATTTAATTAACGGAGCCATTCTAAAAGTAACACGAGAAAAGAATAGTTTGGCTAAAATATCTGAAAGTTTAATTAAATAACAGAATAACTTGAAAAGTTCTATCGGGCTATCGAAATCATTATGCGGAACGCTTAACATTAGAACCAAATCCGGAAAAATGACGGATTTCAAATTCGGGAAGCGCGCTATCAGCGTTATTGCGTTATTTTATTTAAAAAAATCGCGATCGTTAATTCGCGAAAATTTTTGAAAGCTATTTTTATTAAAATTTTGTTTAAATTTTTATTTAAATTATTTTATTAAATTTAATTTAACTTTTCAAAAATTGAAAATAATGAATAAAACATTTTTTTTCAAATTGGATATAGTAAAACTAGGTATAATGTTCAACGCTGGTTTTTCTAATACGAAGCATGATAATAACACTGCAAAAATTCAATTGTTTGATATTTTCCTAACTTAAACGTCCTAATTATTCTCTCAATAAAGCTATTTTCAAATTTGGTCGAATTTTTAGAATACTTCAGGAGAATTGTTCTTTTCGTGTATCTTAATCGTTTCCAATGAAACTAATTTCGTTCAAAAATACTCAACAAACGCAAGATCGAATTTAAATTCGAGCGAATTTAAATTCGCTCTTTTCTGTAAACACACGCGGATGTCGCGCTGCGAAATGTATCAAAGTATCAAATTATTTTCACAACGACAGTGACGACCGTCTCGTCTGGAATATCATCTGGAAATGCGTTGACACGCGTAAAAGGGCGAAATGGCTGTACACCACCGGCCGGCTACGATATCTCATCCCTCCCGATGAGCCGACCGCTCGCGGTAAAATCTCCTAATAAGTTCGGTAAATATCGGAATCGTTGTTATTTTTATGTTTCGCGCGTGCGCGCCCATTCGAGCCGATGACACTGGGGGGATGGGAGGTGTCTTAGGGCGGAATGTAAGGATAATCCATTAGACGCGTTGTAACCCAAAACCGCGCAAACAAGGGTGGTCTTGGATTAAATGTGACGGATGGACGTATAGGGGGATGGGAGAGGGGGAGAGGGGGACGACCCTGGCACTCGACTCGATGAACGATCCGCCCGGAGAAAAATGGGAGTAAGATGTATCGAAGGACAGGTAATAACGATACTAAACGCGGCCGGATGTAACGTCGGCGCGTGAGATTCGACCGATCGTTACGACGTGAAGAATCCAACGAACGGACCTCGAGGACTCGAGACGAGACCGTTTCGCGATTTAATACGCGATTCGAATTGGATATTTTCTTCATAAAGATTCGTATATCGGGTAAAACACCTTTGATTAATCACGTTTCAATCACGTTTTTTTTTGTTTTCTATATCAGGAAAACTAGAGCGACGCGCGTCTGGCGCGTTGTATACCAACCCAGAAATTCAATAACATCGTCGAGTGGTGCTGCCAGCGGTGTACGTGCTGAAGGAGTGCAATCCTAACGCGGGACAAATAGCAGATACTCTTTCCTATAGAGAATCCTCCACTCGGCGGAGGCAGTCGAGCTGCCCGCCGCAGCTTTGTCTACCGTCAATCCGTGCTACATCTGGATTCAAACGGGAGAGAAGGCAGATCGATCGAGAATCAGCGAAAAATTGCGAAACCATATTCGATATTCGCCGGAGTGAGATCAAAAAGAATTCCTTACTCGATTTCATACCGCCAATATAATCGACTTTCGTTCCATCCAGAAAACAATCTTCCGTCCAGAAAAAAAGAATGTCATATCCTGCGCGTGAATAAAGAAATAAGTGTCACGCCGCCGTGATCAAGTTTTCAAGATTCATTTCTCTTACGTAAATTAGCGAGTAATCCGCGAATTCGCCATTTTCTTTCGCCTTTTCCGCTTTTCCGTCAAACAAGGAATGACTTGTGCCTCATTTCTTCATTTAAATCAACATGACATAAATTGTGATCTAATACCATTCAGTATCGTACGTTCCGCGCACATGTGCGGCCTTCAAACTAACTACTATCAATATCCAAGCGCAGCATCCACGGGGTACATGCACATACGCAATCTCTTCCCCCCTCCCCCTCTCTCTCTCTCTCTCTCTCTCTCTCTCTCTCTCTCTCGCCTCGATGACGCCACGAGGTTCGCGCGACTATGCGTCACCGTCGCGGGCATGCATAAGTCGGTCGTCTTTTTCCGCGCTCCATTACGATCTTCGAGGAAACGCCACGCCGTAACGACCAATACACGCGCGCGTGCACGCACGCGTGTGCGTATTCCCGCTGGGGGTCGCTGCTACTAATTTTGAGCCGTCCTGCACACCGAGGCACACACGCACCGGACGTACGCGCGCCGGCTATTAATATGTCGGACCTCATATACCGGAACTGTACCTTCCGTTTTTACCGGGCCTTTGTCGTAAATGGCAACACGTAATCCGAGCGTCGTCCGTGAATTCACGCGGACGACAGATACGCGTCGATCTCGCGTTCATCTCATCCCCCCCGTTCGACCGTCATCTCTCACGGCCAGTGATATAAGAGATATCTGGTTATATATTTTCTAAATACTTTTTGTGCATCTGTATGTATAACTAGTTAAATCTAATAATTGTATCGATAATTAGTTATTACCAGTGAGCAGTGTTGTTAGTATTTCTTTCTGTCTTAACTTATTTACGTTTAAAATATTATTTTAAAAAGATATAATTTTGAAATAATTCCTCTAAAGGGTGTTACTTCAGTTCCTCTCGACGCTCTTTTGCTATTTTTTTCAATTTTCCGTTCTCAATTTTCATTGCCAGACGTATTCCAATAACGTGCGCGAATAAAAATGTCGTTATGTATAATCATTTTCATATCTATGGGCGGTACTCATAGTCTTCTTTTAGGATCATCTTAAACACTTGAAGATGTCAATACAGTCATTGATTAATAATGTCTTAAAAAATTATATTTTAAATATATTCAAAATCTTAAATACCATCAAATTAAATATTTGAAAGAAATTTTATTTAGAAATATCTAAAATATTTTTTTAGAAATATCTATTTTAGAAGTTGTTGTATCTAATTATTCATCTGAAATGTACATCTGTATTGTACTTAATTACATTGTTCTTAAGATATCCGTAACTGCATTTGGTTAGTTACAAAAATCTATCTCTTACAACACTGCTCACGGTAAACCGACAAATAGTGATGGAAATATGCCATCACTATTTTGATAAAGGACGATGAGTACATCGCGTGCAGACGATTGTTTGGCATGCATTATCTAAACTGGCGCACAGATACGAGGCGCGCCAAAATTATAGGCCTCGATGTTCATTGTGGTTTTTCTTCGAGCAACACGGTATTTTCTTGAATTATATTGAAATATTAGACTTATCCTTTTTAACTGAACTTCATGATTCATCCTTCCTTTTTTTTCCATGTTGGAGAATAAAAAAGGGAAAAGTAAACCGTGCGAGAAGTTCAACTTAAAAATAAGCCTATTAATAATTTTCGAATTGAAATTTCGAATTGAAATTTGGAAAAAAAAAAATTCGACAAACTAAGCTTCCGGAATATAATTAAAAGAGGCAAGATCTCTCTCTCTCTCTCTCTCTCTCTCTCTCTCTCTCTCTCTCTCTTCGCTTGTGAAAATGATATAAGACATTCTTTATTACTGTCGCTCTTAAGCAATTATTAATGAAAGATCAGTCGCACTTTAAGAGGGAAATCTAATTTCGGTCTCGGCCAATATAACTTCCACTTTATATTAAAAAAAAAAAAGAAAAGCTTCAAGTTCATAAGGGATAATACTTCGTTTGCAATTTATGTAACATAAAGTTCCGTACAATTTTGCATGAGTTGATGAGAAAACTTGCCGTTCGCGTATTAGCATATCGATGGATCGTGTAGTTTCGTCTGGTTACTATTTCTAAGTGAATGACACGCGCATATCCAGTTCGCATGTATCTAGTTAATAAACACTAATTATAGTATATCTTTATGTGCTTACGTACTCATAATCAATACACAAGGTATCACTAATAAAAACTCTTAAATACATTAAGCGTGAAAATATATATCCTTATATCAATCTCGAATCTCGTGCAGAAATATAATGCTTAAGTCATTAATCTCCTTTTTAGGCGAAATTTAAATTATTTAAATTCTAACCTAAATTATTCTCATTGATATCTCTATGACAAATATATTTGGACATACATATCTACGGTTTTAAAATTAAACGTAAATCTTAATTTAAAATAATTAGAAATTTAGAAGCTCAAAGTAAGAAAAGTTCTCTAGAGATATGTCCGCAAATGTTTTGTTTAGATACTGATATTTAAATACTTTAAATATGAAAAAAGTTATTATCAGATTATAATAATTATGAAATTAATAAAAAAATTCTAACACATGATTACATATAACTTTTTATTTAAAATAATGGTTTTAAATCCGGAGACAGATTTGGTATTTCTCTCTTGCGACATCAACGTCAGAGCAGCATTGGACAGCTGTAATTGTTTTGCATTTGAATAAACTTTTATTAAAAATTAACTGTGCAGTTCCATAGATTTTTTATTCAATAATTTCCCGTTTCCTTAGGCCGTAGAAAATTGTAGATTTTAATTGTATGGACCTGAAGACAATTTTGTGTTGATAATATTTATTTGGAAATCGTATGAAATATTCATGAATAACATTAGCATTTCCATTATAAAACTCGAAACACGATATTGACATACATATTATTGAAATAAATATAAGGTTCAATTCACGAAAGCTTTCAACAAATTGAGCAATGTTTCTCAGTATATTACGATATATCGAATATTTATATAATTTTCGTTGTATGTTGATGACCACACAGTTACGAAAATTTCGATTAGTAGACCATACGTATAATGTATAAATAATATATAAATAATTTATAATTAATAATTCTTATCTATACAACATTAAATGCTAATATATTTTAAATAAAATATTTACATTAGAAAAAAAATTATTCTTTCTAGACATGCCTGTAAAATGTTTTATTTAAAATACAATGGCATTAGAATGTTTAAACTTGAAATATAAATATAGAACTTCGAAAAATTTTCTTACTTATGTCTCAAATTTATGTTTCAAGTTTAAATATTCGATCTTAAAGTTGAAATACGCACGCATATTTTATGCTTCCCCAATGTCTCATCTTAATTTCCCGTGGACCATCTTCGTACATCCATACGGAACCGTTCTCCCACTGCGATCACAGACTGATTACCACTCTGGTTGCGAGAGGTACAATTTTGATTAGCCTTATTCCTCATTAAGACGCGAAAACGTGCTCCACATCAGCGGGAACCAGTGTTCGGATAATTGGGTGTTCGTATGTCACGCGTGATGAATTCGTAAATTGGGGTTTGTGATCTGCTATCATTTTGATCAGCTCCGTTTCCAATTAAGTCGCATATCGAGCAGGGCGTACAATGCAAATAAAATTACCTATTTACTTTAATAATTACTCATTTGATTGTCAAAAATTCTCACCTTCCCGAAAAAAGTTATCGACGTTACATCGCAAAAACGACGATTACAACAATTGTTGTTATCGAAATAGAATTATGAAACCATCAGTCTTAAATAAATAATGAAAAGTAAAAGAAATTTAATTAATACGCAATTACAAAATCAAAATCGTCGTATTCAAAATAAATTACAATTGGTTTCCAGCGGAATCAACGAAAGAATGCAGTCAGATGTCTCGCGCTTATTCGAGACTAATTATGTGAAGGCTTCCGGTTTTTTTCTGCCTGTATCTCGTAGGAAAACATCCTACCGCGATAATCTCCGCAAAAGGCTATATGCAAGATGATTCACCGCTAATTGTCGAACTATTCAAATGACGCAATAATAAAATCAAAATCGTCATATCTAAAATAAATGGCAATTGATTTCCAGCGGAATCAACGAGAATGCAGTGAGATGTCTCGCTCTCTTATTCGAGACTACATACGTGAAGACTTCCGGTTTTTTCCGTTTGTATTTTGCAAAAAAAAAATTCTTATTACGATAATCTCTACAAGTAGGAAAAAATCTTACTACGATAACCTAAAGGACTATGTGCAAGATGATTCATCATTAATCGTTGTACTATTCAAATGACTCTTCAAACGTTCGAGTTTATTAGTATTATGTTCGGAGATTTTTAATATAATAAAAGTATTTATTAAATATTTGCAAATTCTTCTGGAAACCGCTGGTCGATTTCTGTCTTAAATTTTAATCATCCTCAATTTTATATATCGCATTTTATGCCATAAATGCAAACTTAAATAGGATAAAAAAATATAAAAGCAACCAAGAGTCAAGTGCTGTTAACGGTACGCAAATATTAATAAATTATTTATTACATCAAAAATTTCCGAACATAATATTAATAAACCCGAACGGGTTTATTAACGTTTAACTCATTTCCGAGTCAACGAAATAAACATTATACAATGAACGAATAGTCAAACTTGAAATGTGGTGAAGATCGGCATTACAGGTAGATGTCAAATTTTGTGTTGACCCTAAATAGATTTGTCAAACAATAAAAGAAAACGTAAACATCGTGAAGATCAACATTGCAAAGAAATTCAACAAGCCGCGACTTGTCTTCTAAACGTCCGACTAATCACCAGACTCACCATTAAATAGCCAATAATTTAATGTCTGACGAAATTAAATGGACAAGGAAGGAATGGACAAGGAACTTCAAGGAGGACTAGTCATTGCCGAAACCGCGATTGCCGTCTCGAAAGTAGGTCGTCGACGACGAACTTTTATCTGTCGCGCTCCGAGATCGAGCGCCCGGAATAACCATTAAGAGATTCGAAAAGCGGAACCGAGGTACACCCAGGGTTCTGGCGTCGCGTGGGCAGACTGGGAAAACAATCTCGATACCATTGAGAGATCTGGCATCCCACCTCCAATATCAGCAGCAGCAAGACGTCGGCGGGATGACCTCGGGTTTCTCTATTTAATCTCTCGCACGGCATACCTATTGATTTTCCGGAGGCCTATTGTTTTGACATGTCGAGATGTTTAAACCAAACGAAAACCGGAGCGCGAACATCGATAAGGGGACGAGTACCCCCCTCTCCCCTCTCTCTCCCTCCGTGTCCCGCGCGATCATGCACACCCACGAGTCGCCGTCGTCGTCACCGCCGTGAATCGTCACACCCCGGCGAACGACCTGTCAATCATCATGTCCCGTTCGTTGAATCATCTCTATTTCGGGAGACACTCATTGGACCGTCCCGTATCGGCAGTGCGAAGGCTAACTTTGAGGTTAGCTCCGCTCGTCGATTATTTACGTGACTCCAGATCCTCGACGGGAGATCTTCGCGAGAGGAAGGTACCCGCGAGATGTCGAGTTGTCGAGATACGCGGGAACGAGAATCGAGGGAACCACCGGACGACGATGACGGTGACGACGGCGGCAGCGGTGGCGGTGGCGGTGGCGGCGGCGACGACGTCGACAGGCGACGGACGGACGGACGGCGGCAGCGGCGGCGGCGAGTAGCACGCCCATTCCGTGCGTCGGGAAACCGCGGATGGGAAAATCAATATTCAGCCGCGTGGCCGCGCGTTTTAATCGCTCGCCGGCCGAATTCGGCGACGGGCGCGTCGCGCCCCTACTCACCGCGAGGAATATCCATAGATGCGCGCCGGTGCCGTCTCTCGTCGCACGAAATCAATTTATCACTTCGAGGCACACAGGCACTACGTCCGACAACACTCTCACGACTCCACCGTTCCCGGTTCCGCCGTTCCTGTCATCCAGCAGCGGCAG